>NW_027137057.1:0-241821 GCF_040869045.1 Eurosta solidaginis | reverse complement strand
TAAGATAAAAAGACATAGTGAACCGATGTACATACCTAAGCGATTTTTAAGATAAATATAAAACAAGTAAGGAAGGCTAAGTTCGGGTGTAACCGAACATTACATACTCAGTTGAGTGCTGTGGAGACAAAGTAAGGGAAAATCACCATGTTGTAAAAAGAAGCTAGGGTAAACCTGGAATGTGTATGTATCACATGGGTATCAAATGAAAGGTATTAATGAGTATTTTAAAAGGGCGTGGGCCTTAGATCTATATGTGGTCGCCTTTTCGAGATATCGCCATAAAGGTGGACCAGGGGTGACTCTAGAATTTGTTTGTACTACATGGGTATTAAATGAAAGGTGTTAATGAGTTGTTTAAAAGGGAGTGGCCTTAGTTCTATAGGTGGCTGCCTTTTCTAGATATCGCCGTAAAGGTGGGCCAGGGGTGATTCTAGAATTTTTTGTACGATATGGGTATCAAATAAAAGGTGTTAATGAGTATTTTAAAAAAAAGTGGGCCTTAGTTCTATATGTGGATGCCTTTTCGAGATATCGCCAAAAGCGTGGACTAGGGGTGACTCTAGAATGTGTTTGTACGATATGGGTATCAAATTAAAGGTATTAATGAGGGTTTTAAAAGGGAGTGGCCCTTAGTTGTATATGTGAAGGCGTTTTCGAGATATCGACCAAAATGTGGACCAGGGTGATCCAGAACATCATCTGTCGGGTAGCGCTAATTTATTTATATATGTCATACCACGAACAGTATTCCTTCCAAGATTCCAAGGGCTTTTGATTTCGCCCTGCAAAACTTTTTCATTTTCTTCTACTTAATATGGTAGTTGTCACACCCATTTTACCAAGTTTTTTTCTAAAGTTATATTTTGCGTCAATAGGCCAATACAATTACCATGTTTCATCCCTTTTTCGTATTTGGTATATAATTATGGCCTTTTTTTTTATTTTTCGTATTTTTCGATATCGAAAAAGTGGGCGTGGTCATAGTCGGATTTCGGCCATTTTTTAAACCAATACAAAGTGAGTTCAGATAAGTACGTGAACTGAGTTTAGTAAAGATATATCGATTTTTGCTCAAGTTATCGTGTTAACGGCCGAGCGGAAGGGCAGGCGGTTGACTGTGTATAAAAACTGGGCGTGGCTTCAACCTATTTCGCCCTTTTTCACAGAAAACCGTTACCGTCCTAGAATCTAAGCCTCTACCAAATTTCACAAGGATTGGTAAATTTTTGTTCGACTTATGGCATTAAAAGTATCCTTGACAAATTAAATGAAAAAGGGCGGAGCGACGCCCATTTTGAAATTTTCTTTTATTTTTGTATTTTGTTGCAACTTATCATTACTGGAGTTGAATGTTGACATAATTTACTTATATACTGTAAAGATATTAACTTTTCTTTAAAAATTTGAATTAAAATTTTTTTTTTTAAAAAGTGGGCGTGGTCGTTTTCCGATTTTGCTAATTTTTATTAAACAGACATATAGTAATAAGGGTAACGTTCCTGCCAAATTTCATCATGATATCTTCAACGACTGCCAAATTACAGCTTGCAAAACTTCTAAATTACCTTCTTTTAAAAGTGGGCGGTTCCACGCCCATTGTCCACAATTTTACTAGTTTTCCATTCTGCGTCATAAGTTCAACTCACCTACCAAGTTTCATCGCTTAATCCGTATTTGGTAATGAATTATCGCACTTTTTCGATTTTTCGAAATTTTCGATATCGATAAAGTGGGCGTGGTTATTGTCCGATATCGTTCATTTTAAATAGCGATCTGAGATGAGTGCCCAGGAACCTACATACCAAATTTCATCAAGATACCTCAAAATTTACTCAAGTTATCGTGTTAACGAACAGACGGACGGACGGACGGACGAACGGACGGACGGACGGACATGGCTCAATCGAATTTTTTTTCGATACTGATGATTTTGATATATGGAAGTCTATATCTATCTCGATTCCTTTATACCTGTACAACCAACCGTTATCCAATCAAAGTTAATATACTCTGTGAGCTCTGCTCAACTGAGTATAATAAAAAAATAGGTAGGTACTTTGTGTGAGGATGCAAAGTTTCACTTTTTTGTGGTATGCATGTAAAAACTATGACTACGAATCACGTATGTCACCAATATGTGACATAAAAATAAGCATAGGTAGGTACATTGCGCTGGCAACCCCTTGAAAGGGTTCCGCTACACATCCCCTTTAACTAGTTTGGTACGTAAGTCGCTTCTTACGACACAGGCATACCTGCTGCGGGTATATTCTAAGCCCTCGAACTCGCTGGATGAATAGGGATATAGTCGCCAGTTATAGTAAGAATTGAAGCAGGAGGGTAACTGAAAAGTCGGTAGATGATATTAAAGCTACCAATAGAAACCGGAAAGGTTTGATCGGGGCACTGATGGCTGATGCCGGGTCCAGCAGGCGATATGGACTTATCGTAAATCTAGTGCGGGACAGCAACATTAATGGTGGCTTCAGAAATCGTGAAAACGCGAACGGATGATTGTTGCTTAATGCAAGCGGTAGACCGGTTAAGCGTGAATAGGTAAGTGGTTAAAAGTTCATGGTTGGCTGAAGAAAGATTAAATACTCATCTTTCTTCAGCCAACCATGTGCACCAATCATTGCCAAAGTTACAAGTATATATAGAATGTCCAAACTATTAAAGGATAGAGAGGGGAAGGTAGACGATATATAATAAACGATGAAACGTTAAGGGTGGCGAGTCCTCCAGTGAACTTTAGAGCGGAGAGTTGTTGATTTGTCTCAATAAAATACGTGGAGGCAGATGGGTAACTTATTTAACGATGTCCAAAGAATCCGTGAATTCTTGGCCGATTTTATAGTAGATGGTGAGTGGTTTCAAAAACGAGTTCACGCGCTAGTGGTAGGTGATTTTATCAGCAATGGAATGCCTGGAAATATTCACTACTATTGTGTATGTGTGTTTCCTTCTCTCATGACTAGAGTATGTAAGGCTCTTTTATGATGCTATTGAAGCAGCTTAACGGCTACTGGCGGGTGGTAATAAAAGCTGTATTAAGTACGCATAGAAAAATCACTCACTCAATTTTGTACTACATACTATCAGAAAATTAGAAGCTCCAAAAAAGGTTTGGATTTATTATAATAAATTTTTTTACTTCAATCACCTATGGTTATGCCAACATGAAGTCAGTGGTACAACAACACACTTGAGTGCTCTTATAATCCAGACATGAATTTTCAGGTTTTAAGGATCCCTTCTTTAACATTTAATGCTATTTTGATACTATTTAACTGCTGTAGTAATGAAATTTGAGTCTCTGTATAGAAAAGGTCGTGTACTATCTACATATTTGCACATAGGAAAAGCGAAGTTGAAACGAAAGATAGAAGGAAAGCCGAAAGCAAGATGGATAGTAAATGGAAAATCCCCAAAAGGAAGATTGAGAATTAGAGGTTGACGGGAGTAAGAATGGCGTTAAGATTAGCTTAGGAAAGTAGTGAGAGTTAGGCTTAGATAAGACCAGGAAGACCAAAAGAGGAAATATTTACAGGATAGTGAAAGGTATAGGGAAGTTGAATGGATCAGTAAAAGTAAGCTGTGAGGTAAATTGTGCTCTACAAGTTCCACTTTCAGGTAAATTTAAAAGCTTTGATTTAAGTATCATCGCTATTGGAAAACTATGCCACAATACATTTTTACTGAATTGATCTTATTGAGATTAATGGGTCTAACTTCAGAAGCTTGGTTCCCATAGGCCATTGTCAAGTAATCGTATGTCGATTGTTCTTATTAATCATATATCAGGTGCGACCACTCACAACCTGTCGTCAATATCCTCTAACGGGAGCTGTTTCAAAAGGGTGGACCAGAGAGATAGGGGTGTTAGAGGCGACAGTTAAGAAGATGGTTGGTGTCATGTGGGGACACTTTGTAAGCAAGTAAGACGTAGATTATGTCTGCCGTAGTTGATTCTGGATAGGTAAGAGTTCAACCTGTTACAGTATCTATATGGAAGTTGAGCTAGAGTGACGTGCATCTCCCTAGAGAGCATGCTTTCCTCTTAAGCGAGTTCAGGATATTTATCTTTAAGAATTCCAGTGGTGGACAATAAGATCCTCTGAAGATACGGCCATACGGTTCCTACAAATACAACGATGTAACTTACACCTAGGAGCTCCGAAATTGTGGTACAGTTTGGGCCTTTTTTCAAATACGGCCATTGACAAAAGGAACCGTGGGTACATATTGTTTTGCCCCATTTGATAATATTGGCTTCATATATTTTTTTTCATCACAGGTTTTGTTAAGAATTGTGTTGTTTACTGACAAATATTTATTATTGGAAATGTGGAAAATATTTCGGTTAATTGAACGTTCTACAAAGAAAAGCCTCAAGTGGTTTTTTAAATTAGAATTTTTTTCCCATATTTAAAACGGTTACCTTTGGTGCCTTGAAACTTAGACTAAGAAAGTAAAATTGGATGTGCACTAAAAAAAATTTTTATTCAAATTTGAGCTTTGAATTTTTTGCAATGATCTTCGGTGATATAAACAAATCCCTTTTTTAGCTTACCCTAATGTACATACCTACATATTTAATAATAAATGTGAATCTATAGTGCAGATGCATATTTTTATATCATTAAATAATTCCATATAATACCAGTTATTCTTCTTTATTTTTCCCTCACACTCGAGAGTTTTCATTGCGTTTCGATCATTTTATCGCCTATAAAAGTGATAGTTGTTGCTTTAACTGGCGAATCAGTAGCCATATCGTTATAAGCACAGCTGTTTTTAACAAAAAAGAGTCACAGACACATAAACAAAAGCTATATTTTATTTTTTTATACAGCATTTAATTCTCTGATCCAGTGCTTGGGCATAACCACACGCGTGAATCCGAATTGTTGCATCCAGCAAAAATGGCTGAAATAATGATAAAATGTAAGGAAAACGGCAGCCGTTATATTACTGCGATAACCTATAGATCTCTTACTAGGGTAATTGGAACTTTTTCTAAGTTCTGTTATTAAAATATTATAAAACCTCTAATTTTCTATCCTCCATATGCACAAGATTGCCTTCCAGATAGGAAATGTAAAACGTTCTGCATGAGGTTACTCGCCAGAGAGAATGGCATCTTTCATGACATTCAAACTGCCAAAAAATAAGAGTATAAAGAGATCGTGTACTGATAGGACTAATGCAAAAAATTCTTCAAGAAAATCCGGTCGTTCACTGGTTTTAAACCCGGGGGAAAATTTCTGCAGCAACGATTGTGTTGACTTGGGGATAGAATCATTAACTGTTAGTCCTTAAATGTACTATATGGTTCGAAATTTTAAAGGAGGAAAGTGGTAAATTCGTGATTGTGTAAAGGAGAGATCGTTTTTCCTCATTGCCCAATACCGACGAAAAGGGCGTGCTTGGTACTTCACTATGAAAAAACCTTCGCTCAACTACCTGACTACAATTCTTAAGAAATGCCAGATCCTGGAGAGGACTCACGATAAGACATCTACACACTTTTTTCTCTACTTGAAAGCAGCTTGCTTAATGCTCCAACTCATAAAGTATAACCATCGAGACATATATCTGGAAACAGAAGAAGTGATATGATGTTGAAGACAGACTGGAGAGGACCTGATCTCTCTTGGTGCTTCCCATTGGTGTAAGGTACTGAATATGCAGTTAAGTGGCAACTAATCCTGACACAGGTATGATTTTTTTTTTTAAATATATCGAACTGTGCATCACCTAGTGGAACTTTCTGCTTTACGTGATGCTTCAAATTTCAAAACTATATCTCATCTATAAAATGTCTAAAACTCCATCGCAGGACTTCAGGATTTCAAGCTTTAGTACAATGGCTTTATACGTATGCCACTAAGAGCATGTTTCTTCTTCTTCTTTCAGGCACTGTCGGCCGCCGTGGTGTGATAGTAGCGTGATCCGCCTACCACTTCAAAGATCCTGGGTTCACGCCGCGGGCAAAGCAACATCAAATTTTAGAAACAAGTTTTTTCAATTAGAAGATAATTTTTCTAAGTAGGGTCGCCCATCGGCAGTGTGTGGCAAGCACTCCGAGTGTATTTCCGGCATGAAAAGTTCTCAGTGGAAACTCATCTGCCTTGCAGGAAAGGAGCACGACGTAAATTATAAAAGAAGCTCGGCCTAAAATCTCTTTGGAGATTATGGCGCTTTGTATTTATTTATTTTATAATATGGCATTGTGATAGGGGTTTAAACTATTTAAGGTTTCGATTCTATGGGTCACTATTTATGTTGTCTATTTATCTATATTTTATCTTTCAAATATCACTGCTCGTCCGCCACTTTTCAAAATGTGTCTGTTGTCTTGATCTCAATCATCCCTGCAGCGAGGTCGTAACTCAAAGCAACAGTTACGCACTATAGATTTTATCTCCAAATTGGTGCTAAACGTATGCAGAACAGGAGTTTTCGTGATCACACTTGTATCAGTAGTGCTGAAGTCTTAGCGACGTGTATTTAAATGAATTAATAAAATATTGCGTCTATTTGAGAATAAGCTACGACTGAACTAGTTAAGAACGCATTCAAAAGGTCTGCAAAAGGGAGCAATTGCCATTTCGTAGGACATCACAATGGCAAAAAGTTCAGTTGCAAGTACTGCGAGGGGACAAAATTAATGCTATAACTTCGAAATATTGCGACACGCTGCAGGTATATTTCAAAATGTTCGTCCCTAGTTCACCCAGAGCCTTCAAAAATTTCTAAACCTCTTTTAGAGCTAAGTCAACTTTGCTTGAGGCTTCAACATGTCTCGTCCATTTGGTCGAGATTTTTTTAAATATCTCGATCCAGGCGCAAGCTAGTGAAACCTTGTTCTTCTTATTTCGTATTGCCAATCGGCTCTGAAAAATGTTCAAAATATCAAACCACTAGTTCGGGAAGCTTATTAAAAATTTATCGCAATATTTCATATCTCAAAGAAAGTTTTCTAATTATCATGCATGCCCTTAAAATTAAACAAATAACTAAGCTTATGGCGAAGAGAATTTTTCACATATATGCAATCAGCAGCTAAGAGCGAAGGAGAAAGAGAAATAGGTACACATCATGTAGTTATCAGTTAAGAGCGAATATGACATTGCTCATGCATGCACGCACATATGTATAGCTAAATAATCAGCAAAGTCTTTGACATAGAGGCGGGAAATATATAAGCAACTATTCGAGAGAACTGTTCGTGAAAATTCTAGACCCTAGCAGAAATAGGCAGACGAGGCAACTGAAAGTATGAAAGCAGCGCAAGCTGTCAAATAGTCAATCAGTTTTATTTTAAAATGCCATATGTGCAGAACATGAGTAATTTCATTGTGAAGTCCTACTAAGATAGCAGTCTTGTAAATAGAGAACATTTTGCATTATTGAATATTTGAGTTATTTATTCTATAGCTCAGCTATTGAAATGGTTATAGAAGCAGAAGAATTTAATTGAACTTCGAGTTTAACTTGAGAACTCGAATAAAATTAATTTTTTTTTATTTTTTTTAATTAATTGCTGTTTTCTGACTTTCAAAATGATATTACCATTTCTCGAGCTTCATAAAAATTAACAGTAATTTCTATGTATGAAAAAAGATTTCGTAATAATTTCACCTAATAGATGTTTTTTTAAGTCACCCGAAATTAGTTTTTTGGCATTTTATTTCGAAAAATTTATAAAAATAATTTTTAGGAATATTTCTTTTTTTCTAGTGCTCAAAAATATTTATAAGGAAGATTTATTTACAAAGGTCTAAATATGATTATTATTTATTTATTTATTTATTTATTTTCATTTCATTTTCCGATTTATGTTTCATATGTAAAATTTTCGAGATGGAAAACAGTATTTGGTGTATTGAAGCAATGATTTGAAAATCCTTGGGATAAGCCAACGAGCGTGTTTCCTTGAGTACTTATTTGAAGGGGTTACTTATACCATGTGGAGCCATGCCGGAGACTAATGATAACATAAATTTGATTTGTTACAATACCCGGATCGAACTTGCGTCTACTTTGATATATGGATTTCAAACCGGGAGCTTACTACGTTTGTTCGGTAACTACTCCCTATTTTTGCTTAAGCCTAATGCTAATTTTTAGTAGCTTTCATAGATTTACTTACTTATTTACTTAATTGGCGCTTAACCGCTTAAACGGTTATGGCCGTCCGACAAGGCGCGCCAGTCACTTATCTTCTCTGCTAACCGGCGCCAATTGGTCACACCAAGTGAGGTTAAATCGTTTTCCACCTGGTCCTTCCAGCGGAGTGGCAGCCGCCCTCTATCTCTCTTCCATAGGCGAGTTCCGATAAAAAGATTTAAGTCGACAGAAATAAAAAGAATAAGAGAACTAAAGTAAGCAATGCTTATTCATTCATTATTTGTCTTTGGTAATGAATTATCGAAATATTCGGGTTTTCGAAATTTTCGATATAGAAAAAGTGGGTGTGGTTATAGTCCGTGAGTGCCCAGGTACTTACATACCATATTTCATTAAGATACCTCAAAATTTACTCAAGTTATCGTGTTTGCGGACAGTCGGACTGATGAACGGACGGACGGACATGGCTAAATTAATTTCTTTTTTCGCCCAGATCCTTTTGATATATAGAAGTCTAAATCTATCTCGATAAGTTTATGCCATTACGAGGTACCGTTATGCGAACAAAATTAATATACTCTATGAGCTCTGCTCAGCTGAGTAAAAAAAGTCGGCGTGAGTGGACACATTTTTAATACGAACATATCAGATAAAAAATCAGAGGGATATAAAAACGGAAAATCCGTAAATGATTTAGAGAATATGCCTGTATATCATTGCCTCGATTCGTGCGCTGACTAATCTCTTATTTGTTGCACTACTTTTGTTGCATTACCTCTCTTCAGGAATTTAGCTCTATGGAAAGTCTCTTGAAAATTTATAAGTTGTATAGGATTTTATAAAATATCTCATCAATAAAAATAAATTTTGTGAAATATGAAAGTAGCCTAAGTTAAAGCATTTCAATAAGCAACACGGCTTTATATATTTTACTGCTGTGTTGCTGACGACAGAAGTGTTTTTGTAAATACATATGACAACTATCGATTGTCCTCGATGCCAGAGTTCTTTTAAAGTGACTTTTGATAACCCGCAGCGAATTTTCATAGACAATCAATGCCATCAGTTATTGTTCACTTTTAATTGCTGCTTTTATTGTTGTCACTGTAAATATTATTTTTATTAAAGTATGTAACTATTTATATAAGTACACATCACCGGATGCAAAAATGAAAAAGCTTTTGCACAAGAGCGGGTTAATTATTTGTGTGTGTGTGTGCATAAATATCCGACATGTAAAATATTTACGCGCATATTGACTTGTAACTGATTGTAACAAAAGTAAGTATGCTTTGTTATGGTTCGGTATACATATATATTAACACAATTCGAATTGTAAGGTGGCAAAAATATCGAGGCAAATGATATAAAAGATGCAAACTTAAATATTTTTAAATTTTAAGTCATGCATATTCGGCTTTGAATAAACGATTTAATAATAGCTGCATTACTTAAAAGTGAAAGGTTTTTTTAAATTAATGAGCATAAGAAAAGGGCAGTTTGTATTCTCTGAACAAAGTTGTTTATACCTTTCATGAACATGAAATGGTATACTAACTTTGGTCCGATGTTTATAACGTTGAGAAATATAGAAGATAGACTCACCATTAAGTATTCCAAATTGATCAGGGCGACGAACTGAGTTGATATAGCCATGTCCGTCTGTCCGTCCGTACGTCCGTCCGTCCGTCCGTCTGTCTGTTTGAACGCAAACTAGTCTCTCAAATTTTGAGATATCTCAATGAAATTTGGCACAAGGATGTATTTTTGTATTATATTAGACATTTGTCGGATCCGGTAAGATCGGACCATATAACATATATCTCCCATACAACCGATCGTTCAGATAAGATGATTTTGGTCATTCCTGCCGCAATTTAGAAAGCATAAACGTGAAACTGGGTGATATATATTCTACTATATCATAGAAAATATCCGGAATAAATCACTTTGATCGAAGCTATATATAGTTATATCCCATACAACCGATCGTTCAGATAGAAAGATTTTTGGATTTTTCTCCCTTTATTTCCAATATAAAAACTTTAAACTTGGTGATATTTATTCTAATATGTCGTAGAAGATTTCCTGAAAAAATCACTTTGATTGGAGCTATATGTATATATTATATACCTATCCCATACAACCGATCGTTGAGATAGACAGATTTTTGGCCATTTCTCCCTTAGTTTCCAATATAAAAACGTAAAGCTTGGTGATATATATTCTAATATTTCATAGAAGATATCCTGTAAAAATCATTTCGATCGGAGCTATATATAATATATATCCCATACAACCGATCGTTCAGATAAGGCGGTTTTTTGCCATTTTTTATTTTATATTTATCTTAAAAATCGTTTAGGTATGTACATCTGTTCACTATATTTTTCTTATCTTATACATCCGATTATTTGGAGATTACGAATGGGATAAGATTATTGTTTAGCCCCTTTCATGAAAGGAATGAAGTCTTCGTCCTTACTTGTTTTTTATTGAGTTGCAAACCATTTATAGCCAGAAGATATTATATAACCAACGTTGTTAATTGTCCTTGTGCTTTCGACTGTTATTTCTTTAATGTGAAAAGTTTATGCTTGCAAGTTTTTTTAAATGCTTTATTTAATTAAGTTGTAATTAAATTTATAAAAATAAATATGGAATTAAAAGTAAGTAATTAGCAGCCGCCGTGGTGTGATGGTAGCGTGATCTGCCTAACACAGAAGATCCTGTGTTCACGCCTCGCGCAAAGCAACATCAATATTTTAGAAACAAGTTTTTTCAATCAGAAGAAAATTTTTCTAAGCGGAGTCGCCCCTCGGCTGTGTTTGGCAAGCACTCCCAGTGTATTTCTGCCATGAAAAGGTCTCAGTGGAAACTCATCTTCCTTGCAGAAGCCGTTCGGAGTCGGTATAAAACAAGTAGGTCCCGTCCCGCTAAATTGTAGGAAAAATTAAAAGCAGCACGCCGGAAGTTGGAAGAGGAGCTCGACTCAAAATCGCTTCGAGTGTGAAATATACAAGTTTATAATTAGTAAGTCAAGGTAGCAACCTTGTGAAGAAGTTCATGCGAATGGGGACAGCTGACGGTGGACACTCTACAGTGAATGGCCTGGAACTCTTTCGCATGATCACAACAGTGCTTATTATTTAAACGGCGGCATTGTGGCATGTAACTTAATACGATTCCCTAATCGGTGCAAGATTTTTAAGTGGGATTTATATATGGGGCCTCTGCCCAGCTGGTGCATGTCCACATTCAAAAGTTCGCGAATGTCGATAGATATCTTTTTTTCAGAGCGAAAAATGTTCTTCTGCCAATATAGCTAAAGAACGCGACTACCCAAACACTTTAAGCAGTTAGTTTAAGTCGCCTGTCTTTAAATGTCTTTCAGGCGGAAATTATAGTGGTGCAGAAAGCAGCAGAAATTCTGGAGGAAGCGTACTTAAGCTGAATTCGGCTCAATATACATACATATTAATAGTCAGGCGGTGATTAAGGCATTCTTCTCCCACGTTACTTCATTTGGAAGTGTTCTGGAAAGCAAAGAACAATTGGAAAACTTAGCTTAGGCCAGACCATAAATCTATACTGGCTTTCTGGTCGTAATGGGATAGAAGGTAACGAAAAAGCCAAAGAGTTGGCAAAGTAGGTTGCAACACTTGCTAAATCGACGATAGACGTCCGAATCCGTTTAGAAAAATTCAAAAGGATACAGGAGTTGCATATGATCCAACAAGCAGGAACGGCGCGAGCAGAAGCGCGGGGCTGCAAAATTTCTAAGGTCATGTGCCAAGCCTCAACTCGCAAGGTGGCTCATATCTCTGAAGAGAGAATACATAAGTCTCACGATGGGCATATTACCTGGACATTATCTTCTGGCGTCACATGCTTATAAGTTAGGCCTCCTCAGTAATGGCAGGTGTAGGAAGTACGAGCTGCAGGAAGAAACGGTTGAGCACGTTCTGTTTTCGTGTTCAGCGCCCACCAGGTCAAGGTTTCAGCTTGCCAGATCTCGAGGCAGCAATTAAGCTAGGTCCCAAAAAACGGTTAGTATTTGCCAAGAGGACGGAATTTTTTTACGACATAAGTTCTGGCGCCTGATTGGGTTTCTTCCTCCCTTCGACAGTAAACATGTGAAGTATTTCCGGTTTTTCGTCCAATGCCGTTTTCATTGTAAGAGTTTTCTTTTGGTTTTTTTTCATTACTTAGCCACTTCAATAATTGCCGCTAGATGGGTCCAGCTCTCCTTTGCGCGCCTAACCTAGAGAGTTACAAACAAGCATACATACAAGTGAAGCTAATATAAGTGTGTTAAAAGGTTACGTATACGTACTGGTATCCGTCTTTTCGCGTGGTATCTATGGACATGTTTATACTCAGTTGAGCAGAGCTCACAGAGTATATTAAGTTTGATTGGATAACGGTTGGTTGTACATATATAAAGGAATCGAAATAGATATAGACTTCCATATATCAAAATAATCAGGATCGAAAAAAAATTTGATTGAGCCATGTCCGTCCGTCCGTCCGTCCGTCCGTTAACACGATAAGTTGAGTAAATTTTGAGGTATCTTGATGAAAATTTGGTATGTAGGTTCCTGACCACTCATCTCAGATCACTATTTAAAATGAACGATATCGGACTATAACCACGCCCACTTTTTCGATATTGAAAATTTTGAAAAACCGAAAAAGTGCGATAATTCATTACAAAAGACAGATAAAGCGACGAAACTTGGTAGATGGGTTGAACTTGTGACGCAGAATAGAAAATTAGTAAAATTTTGGACAATGGGCGTGGCATCGCCCACTTTTAAAAGAAGGTAATTTAAAAGTTTTGCTAGCTGTAATTTGGCAACCGTTGAAGATATCATGATGAAATTTGGCAGGAACGTTACTCCTATTACTATATGTACGCGTGATAAAAATTAGCAAAATCGGAGAAGGACCACGCCCACTTAAAAAAAAAAAATTTTTTTAAAGTAAAATTTTAACAAAAAATTTAATATCTTTACAGTATATAAGTAAATTATGTCAACATTCAACTCCAGTAATGATATGGTGCAACAAATTACAAAAATAAAAGAAAATTTCAAAATGCGCGTGGCTCCGCCCTTTTTCATTTAATTTGTCTAGGATACTTTTAACGCCATAAGTCGAGCAAAAATTAACCAATCCTTTTGAAATTTGGTGGGGGCATAGATTTTATGACGTTTTCTGTGAAAATGGGCGAAATCGGTTGATGTCACGCCCAGTTTTTATACACAGTCGTCCGTCTGTGCTTCCGCATGGCCGTTAACACGATAACTTGAGCAAAAATCGACATATCTTTAATGAACTTAGTTAACGTGCTTACTTGAACTCACTTTATCTTGGTATGAAAAATGAACGAAATCCGACTATGACCACGCCCACTTTTTCGATATCGAAAATTACGAAAAATGAAAAAAATGCCATAATTCTATACCAAATACGAAAAAAGGGATGAAATATGGTAAGGTAATTGGATTGTTTTATTGACGCGAAATATAACTTTAGAAAAAACTTTATAAAATGGTTGTAACACCTACCATATTAAGTAGAAGAAAATGAAAATATTCTGAAGGGCGAAATAAAAAACCCTTAAAATCTTGGCAGATATTACATATATAAATAAATTAGCGGTATCCATCAGATGATGTTCTGGGTCACCCTGGTCCACATTTTGGTCGATATCTGGAAAACGCCTTCACATATACAACTACCACCACTCCCTTTTAAAACTCTCATTAATACCTTTAATTTTATACCCATATCGTACAAACTCATTCTAGAGTCACCCCTGGTCCACCTTTATGGCGATATCTCGAAAAGGCGTCCACCTATAGAACTATGGCCCACTCCCTCATAAAATACTTTTTAATGCCTTTCATTTGATACACATGTCATATAAACACATTCCAGGGTTTCCCTCGGTTCATTTTCCTACATGGTTATTTTCCCTTATGTTGTCACCATAGCTCTCAACTGAGTATGTAATGTTCGGTTACACCCGAACTTAACCTTCCTTACTTGTTTTTGGTTGGCTTTTTATAGAACAACGTGCTTTTTATAAAAAGTTTTTCATTCCGAAATTTAAACGATCTAACTTTTTCCCGGTAAAGATACTTCTATTGAGGTTCTCTCGTCTAAGATATTTTAATAGAGAGTGCACACGTGCTTTATCCAAAGCAAAGCAGAGATTATCAGTGCATTACGAATAATACTTTTCATACCTCAGTTAATTGAAATCAAATCTCATTGGAACGATCAGGATAAGTGCTACGAGAGTTGGCAGCACTAAACGAATGTGTACACATAATATGGCCCCTGTTATTTTCAACTTTTTTTTCAGAGTCGTTCCATAAAATTTAACTTAAAAGGTTAAAACAAATTTTCAAACTAAAGGCTAGTATTATTAGTTATTTAAACCATGCCACAAATGCTATATATTTTCCATATAAAATTGTATGAGACTTTGCTCTTAAAAAAAAGCTAGAGTACTAATGTTTAACAAAGGGGTTGGAAGTTAAAACACATCCAAAAATGTCAGGAGATATACCAAATAAAATGCTTTTGAAGTTAATAACTCTCGTCTCAAGGCTGATATTAAAAATTTTACTTCTGTCAGGAGCTTTGTGCAAAAGCATTTGGTTCTTGTAATTTTCATATAAAAAATAGTTTTTCTATCATAATTTAAAATGAATTTAATGTAATAATTTTATGGCCTTAATAATTAGTTTTCAGATTTAAAGTTTAAATTTATGGGCTTTTGAGTTGAAAAAGTATGTTGAATATCGGATGCCCTAGCGCATATGACTGTAAGTGCTTTATAAATCATTTAGAAATAAGCGTCAAATAATGTAAACGGCTCCTTGCTTTAAGCTTATAAATGTAAGCTTATAAAAAAAAAAAGGCTAAACAAAAGCTTTCTATAAATATTTTTAATGCCTTTTTAAACGATAGTTTTTAATTCTATCAATTACTTCAAAAATTTATACGTATTGTAACGAATTTACTGAAATCCCTCTTATTTGCAACCTTCTGCTAACGTTCGTATCGCTAAGCTATTGAATGAATAACTCCAATATTTAATAATGCAAAATGGCCTTTATTAAAGTACTTCACAATAACACTGATACTTCACAACCAATAGCTTCCTTAAATCAAACTGACTTTCGTGCCTCAACTGTTGCTGCTTTTATAGTGTTTGGTTTCCTCGTTGACATATTTCTTGGCGGTTCTATTCTAGAATTCACTAGTTAGTTAGCAGCTATAAAATTACCACTATAACTACGTTTATAGCTTCTCATATGCGCGTGGATATGTGAGTGTTACTTGCACAAATTACTGCCTTCTTTTAAGCGCACCTCAGATACGATATATGCATGTGTTTGTGCGTTTTCTCTCCGCTGCGTGTACGCACATATGTCTAGACATTGATTCGTTTATGTAGATCAGGGCTTTTCAAAACTGAAAGTGTACCTGTATTAGTGAGAGTGCAATCGTCGCGATTAATTTGAATTGATTTTTCATTTAGTCGCTTACTAGCAAGCAATTAGCTTAAAACAAGCATATGTATTGCGCATAATTTTTCATACATATTTTGATACCGATTAACCGATACCCCTCACTAGGGTAGGCACCTTGTCGTTGGTGTGAGGGCTTAGCCGAACTCCATAGCGCCCGACTATGAGGCGGAGCTGTTTAGGACTGACATCTACGCCGTTTCGCCTCATACGAGGGCGGCGGGATGTCGGTGACCAAGAACTGCCAACTCCCTAATCCAGGGTGTTACGCGGACCGTGCCTATTGGACGATTTGCAGCCAGGGGATAAATTCGGCTGTATTCGAACGGAGCCTTCCCGATACCGGGCCACCTCGGGAAGTATTAATGGACTTACCACAGTAAGGGGCGCTGCTGTGGCGTACGGTTCTCTCCCCGTATATAATACTGGACCGCTGAGCCCGCCTTGTCGGGCAGGTGGTCGTACGACCAAGATGAACGACTCATTACCTGACTGTAAAAACGACGATGTAAAGAGGAGGACTGAGTCGCAATCCAAGGACGACAAATGCGAATTAAGCGATGCGTCGGACTCGGGGAGTGAGAGTAGTGCTGATTCAATGAACTCCGTGTTGGAGAAGCACACAAATGAAAACGGGGTAGAAGAGTGGAGAGGGTACGGTGCAGAGGAAGTAAAAGAGCTCTCTCGCAGTACCGTGCAGCACTAAGAATTGTACAACGCTTGGGAGCAGTGGTCGACCCACCAGAAGTGGAGATCGAGCGCTTGGAATGGGCCCATGAAGCGGTAGAAGTAGGTCGAAGGCAGTTCAAAAGGTTTGCTGCGAGAAACCCTCGGTTCTGCAACCGGTACGAGGAGGAAGAAGCAGAATGAAGAGGCAGCGTTCGGTGGAAGGCGACAAGCCTGCTTTCAAGAGGCAGAAAGGACCCAGTCCTAGAGCCGCGAGGCAGGGCAATCGCATAGACAAGACAAGTAGGCCCAAAGCTGTAAGACAGATGGGCTCCAATAGCGAGGTAGCAACTACCTCGACAGCTGCGAGTCAGAGGGAAGTTCCAATTAAGGAAGTAGGAGATAAGCCAAAGGGAGATAACGCTAAGACTCCGGCTTTCTCGGAGGCGCTAAAGGGAGTTAACGCTAAGACTCCGGCTTTCTCGGAGGTGCCAAAAGGAGATAACACTAAGACTCCTGCTTTTCCCGAGAAGATGAGTGATGTGGCAAAGCAGTCACTGACTGTGACGCTGGTTGATCGTAGCAGTCCTTTCGGACGAATGACTACTGAAAGGTGGAGATCTGTGGAAAGGGAGCTTATTAGCTTAATGCTTAAGATGATGCGGGAACAACCAAGTAAGCCGCTTCCAACCTTTGATTCGGGGGGATGGTATAATGGTGTGAAGATGATAGTGTGCGACAACATCGCGAGCTTGCGGTGGCTGGAGGAAGTGGTTCCAAACCTCCAAAGGCAAGGCACGAACGCGCGGTTTGAGGTGGTGGATAAAGCGTAAGTCCCCACGGTACCAAAAGTTAAGGTATGGATACCATGCGTGATGAAGTCGGAGGATACACTGCGACTTCTGCAGAATCAGAATCCGAACATACCGACACAGGATTGGAAGGTACTTACTGTATCTCGGCCTAACGAGGATGGTCAGTTCTACATCTTCCAAATAAACAAGCAGGCGGAGGATATTTTGTACACGCAGCTTGGTAAAATGTCCTTTGGCACTGGCAAAATTTACATGCGACTCAGGAAAAGAAGTCCCGAGGATAAAAACCCTAACATGCTAGAGGTGGGCGAAGTCGAAAAGTACCTCAAAAGCCTAAGGGAAGAAAGACAGGTGGAGGTCCCCGACGTCACCACGAACGTGCTAGAAGAGGACCAACCGCTAAATGGTGCTGTGACTCGCACAGAAGAACACCCTGCACAACAGTCACGAGAGGCTGAAGGGGACCTCGAATACTCTAAACCAAAAGGGCAAGGGGAGGACGACGACGTCAAGACGAAGGTGCTGGAGGGGGACAAACAGCCCACTGGTGCTGCGAGTCCTACAGATAAACCCCCAATACAGTAAAGTGGCGTCGAGCGAACTCCTCCTAACCCTTGAGGAGGGTTCGTTTGACGTGGCGCTGATCCAGGAGCTGTGGCTCTCATCGGGAGGAAAGGTCTCTGGACTTAGCGCACGCGGGTTTGGTGTTTACTACGCGCAAACGGAAGGACGGGTGCGAGCTGTAGTAATGGTAAGGAAACAGCTGCATTCATATATGCTGCCTAATTACACCACTGAGGATCTCGTAGCGGTGGCCGTTGAGCAAAAGAATGAGCAGGCATTCATCCTGGCGTCCTGCTACATGGCCCATGCTGCGGAGGTCCCACCGATGGAGTGCAAAAGGCTAGTACAAGAGGAAGGGCGCAAAGGGCGGTTGGTCATAGGCGCAGATGCAAATGCGCACCACAATGCGTGGGGAAGGGCAGATACGAACGAGAGAGGAGAATCTCTGTTTTGTTACATCCTGCAAACCAATTTGCAGATAACCAACAGGGAAAATGTCCCTACATACATTGGTCCAACATCCAGCAATGTTCTGGACATTACATTGAGCTCCGAGCGTGATATATCAAGGTGATTGGATGGTTCTTGATAGACCATCCTTCTCCGACCATGCGTATATCAGCTTCAACATCCCCCTAAAGAGGGTAGAGAAGGGAGGAACCTTTAGAAACCCTAGGTCAACGAACTGGACTAAATTCCAGAAACATGTAGGAACAAAACTGGGACAACCCAAAGAGGTTGCTAATGTAGAGGAGCTGGAGGAGTCGAATGAATTCCTAACAAGGACGCTTATGACTGCGTATAACAAAGCTTGCCCTCTAAGAAGATTCAGAGGAAAAGCAAAGCCGCCATGGTGGAGCAATGAGCTGAGTCTTCTAAGAAGACAGGTAAAAGAAATGTTTAAGCTCGCAAAGACCGCGGAAAGCGAAGCGTGTCGGGACGAGTACAGGGATCTACTGAGGATCTACAAGCGCGAAATTACCAGGGCGAAGAGAAACTCATGGAAAAGTTTCTGTACGGACATAGAGTGCTCCAGCGAAACAGCACGGTTGAAAAAAGTCCTAGCAAAGGCAAACATAGTCCAGGGACTAATAAGGAAAGAGAACGGGGAATGGTCACGTAATAGTGAGGAATCCCTTGACGTGCTTCTCGATACATATTTGCCATCGGGAGACTGTTTAGAAGAGCCAGCAGACATCACTCACACTTCGATCACGGAGCTAGTAGTGCCGGGCTTGGTGACCGATACCAAGATCGAGTGGGCAGTGAAGACGTTTTCTAAGCTTAAATCGCCGGGCCCAGATGGTATATTCCCGGCCATGCTACAAGTCTCAAGTAGGGCGGTCGTGGAATGGCTTAAAATAATATTCGATTGGTGCATACGACTGAATCATGTACCGCACTCTTGGAGGTCTGCTCGTGTACCAAAGGCGGGGAAGATCGGTCACATGTATTCCAAAGACTATAGACCCATTAGCTTAACATCATTTCTGCTCAAAACCTTTGAGAGGCTGATAGATGTGTACATAAAGTCCAACGTGGGTGAAAAGCTGCTCTCCACAACACAGCATGCGTACACCAAAGGCAAGTCGGTAGACACCGCATTACATAGGGTGGTAATAAGCATAGAGAAATCCCTGGAATATAAGGAGTATGCTCTAGGAGTCTTCTTGGACATTGCCGGGGCTTTCAATAATATTGCAAAATGGGCGATTATGGATGGTCTTAATTACGTTAAAGTACATCCAGCCTTAACCAGATCGATCGGCTGCATGTTAAATTGCAAGAAGATTTCATCACAATGCGGATGGTACGAGGCCATGAAATCCGAGGACAGGGGAACGCCGCAGGGAGGGGTGCTATCACCTCTGCTGTGGACGCTGGTCATCAACCAACTGCTCAGGCGATTTGATGAGGACCTGTAAAACTTACGGCTTACGCGGATGACGTTGCAATTGTCATAAGTGGAAAGTGCCTTCCAACGATTAGTTCTTTGATGGATCGGGCGCTTCGCGATATTCATACCTGGGCATCTAATGTCGGGTTGAGTCAATGCGGAGAAGACGGATATGGTCTTGTTTACAAAGAGGTACAAGGTCCCAAATTGGACCAGGCCTAAGTTACGAGGGGTGAACTTACTGGAAAAACCTTGCACAAAATATTTAGGAATCATCCTAGACAGTAAGCTGTCATGGAAGTGGAGGAGAGGGTCAAGAAGGCCTCAACGGCACTCTATGCATGTAAAAGAATGCTGGGGTGTACGTGGGGCCTATCGCCCTCTCTTTCTCATTGGGTTTTTACAGCGATTGTAAGCCCTATTCTATACTATGGAGTTCTTGTTTGGTGGAAAGCCACACAAAAAAAAACATACCTCAAAAAATTAGAGGGGGCATGCAGACTATCGATGCTTAGCATTACGGTAGCCCTGAAAACAACCCCGACGGCTGCACTGTATGCCATTTTGCACATCCCACCTGTAGACCTGGTAGCAAAGAACAAAGCGTTAACGACCGCAACCAGACTCGGTGCTTCGGGGCAGCTTGAGCGCCGACCATATGGTCATAGTAGTATAGCGCCATCAATCACAAGAAGAACAGACTACATGATTCCCTATCTGCGCTTCGAGCGAGATCTTAAGGCCACATCCGGTTGGCGCAAGGATGTGGAAATGGCGGACGAGGCGATACATGTGTACACCGATGGTTCCAAAATAGTGGAAGGAGTAGGGTCTGTGGTAAACTGCGCTGATCCAGAAATAAGCAGATCCTACAGGCTGCCGGATTACTGTAGCGTTTTCCAAGCGGAAATATTGGCCGTAACCAAAGCAGTAGAAACCCCGGGAAGAGAATAGCTTAAACTGCAACCGTGTTAACTTTTATATTGACAGTAAAGCAGCAATTAAGGCAATAATCTCGCATAGCACAGCATCTAAATGCGTGTTAGGGTGTAAGCAGTCTCTGGAGAGAATCGGGACAGGGAGAAGCATACATCTCTATTGGGTCCCAGGGCATATGGGAATAGATGGGAATGAAAAAGCGGACGAACTAGCTAAAAACGGCGCATCCCTTGAAGCTTGCTCCGTAGATGTCCCAATTAGATTGGGCGAGATTAAGCGAAGGCGAGAGGTGCACATGATCGACCAAGCGGTAAAGGCGTGGGTTCAAGCGCGGGGCTGTAAAGTGTCGAAGATTATGTGTAGGTCTTACAACCTTAGACTAACACAGTTGGTCCTCTCATTAAAAAGAGAGGACTGTAGACTCATGACGGGTATTCTGACTGGACACTGCCTTCTGGCATCACATGCCTTTAAACTAGGCTTGGTCAATGATAGTAGATGTATGAAGTGCGGGTTGGAGGAGGAAACGATCGAGCACGTTCTGTGCTCGTGCCGTGCACTTGCCAGGCTAAGACTCCAGCTATTAGGAGTGATACAGCTGTCAGAACTAGAAGCAGCAAGTGGCTTAAGTCCTAGGATGCTTCTAGTATTTGCCAAGAGGACGGAGTTATTTTATAACATAGGTCCTGGTTTTTGATAGGGTTTTTCAGTTTGGTCGTTAAAACAAACTTCTGGTAACACTACGGACTCAATCAGTCTATGTGAGGTCCTCATCTACCGGCCAGTTCAACCTACCTACCTAGCTACCTAGCCGATACCAATTACCGATGTTGCTACGCCAAGTGCCAAGCGACGACTAACTCAATTAACGACGACAGAGCGAATCATATGCGTGTGAATTGAGAGGGCACAATTGTGCTATAGAATGAAGAGCCCTGATGTGGATACAAGTGACTGCCTGCTTAATTGTTGTTGTGACTTCATTTACTTAGCATCAGGCTAGTGATGTGAGTATCACTTAGTGTCACTAATATTCGTCACAGTATAATACATGTGCACACATATATGTATAATTTCCTAGTTTCATACATATGTACATTAAATCAAGTGTAGCTGCAGTTCTAAGGCATTATGGGAGAATTCAAGAAGCGGTTTAAATGCAGCCATTCTCTTTCATATATAAAAGGTGATGAAAATAATTGAAAAATTTCCAAGTTGCAAAAAGTTGACAAATATATTTTTCGTGCTTTTTTTGTAAACATTGACAATTTACATTCACAGTTAAAATATTTATAAACATTTACCCTCAACTCTTACAAAATGTTTTCTGAGAAACACTAAAATATATTTAATATTGAAAACGCTTATATAAAACTAACGACTGTACATATTTTTATACTAAGTTGAGCAGAGCTCACAGAGTATATTAAGTTTGATTGGATAACGGTTGGTTGTACATATATAAAGGAATCGAAATAGATATAGACTTCCATATATCAAAATAATCAGGATCGAAAAAAAATTTGATTGAGCCATGTCCGTCCGTCCGTCCGTTAACACGATAACTTGAGTAAATTTTGAGGTATCTTGATGAAATTTGGTATGTAGGTTCCTGAGCACTCATCTCAGATCGCTATTTAAAATGAACGATATCGGACTATAACCACGCCCACTTTTTCGATATCGAAAATTTCGAAAAATCGAAAAAGTGCGATAATTCATTACAAAAGACCGATAAAGCGACGAAACTTGGTAGATGAGTTGAACTTATGACGCAAAATTTAAAATTAGTAAAATTTTGGACAATGGGCGTGGCACCGCCCACTTTTAAAAGAAGGTAATTTAAAATTTTGCAAGCTGTAATTTGGCAGTCGTTGAAGATATCATGAAGAAATTTGGCAGGAACTTTACGCTTATTACTGTATGTACGCTTAATAAAAATTAGCAAAATCGGAGAAGGACCAAGCCCACTTTTAAAAAAAAAATTTTTTAAAAGTAAAATTTTAACAAAAAATTTAATATCTTTACAGTATATAAGTAAATTATGTCAAGATTCAACTCCAGTAATGATATGGTGCAGCAAAATACAAAAATAAAAGAAAATTTAAAAATGGGCGTGGCTCCGCCCTTTTTCATTTAATTTGTCTAGGATACTTTTAACGCCATAAGTCGAACAAAAATCAACCAATCCTTTTGAAATTTGGTAGGGGCATAGATTTTATGGCGTTAATTGTTTTCTGTGAAAAAGGGCGAAATCGGTTGACGCCACGCCCAGTTTTTATACACAGTCGTCCGTCTGTCCTTCCGCATGGCCGTTAACACGATAACTTGAGCAAAAATCGATATATCTTTACTAAACTCAGTTCACGTACTTATCTGAACTCACTTTATCTTGGTATGAAAAATGAACGAAATTCGGCTATGAACACGCCCACTTTTTCGATATCGAAAATTACGAAAAATGAAAAAATGCCATAATTCTATACCAAATGCGAAAAAGGGGATGAAACATGGTAAGGTAATTGGATTGTTTTATTGACGTGAAATATAACTTTAGAAAAAACTTTATAAAATGGTTGTGACACCTACCATATTAAGTAGAAGAAAATGAAAAAGTTCTGCAGGGCGAAATAAAAAACCCTTAAAATCTTGGCAGGTATTACATATATAAATAAATTAGCGGTATCCAACAGATGATGTTCTGGGTCACCCTGGTCCACATTTTGGGCGATATCTGGAAAACGCCTTCACATATACAACTACCACCACTCCCTTTTAAAACTCTCATTAATACCTTTAATTTGATACCCATATCGTACAAACTCATTCTAGAGTCACCCCTGGCCCACCTTTATGGCGATATTTCGAAAAGGCGAACACCTATAGAACGAAGGCCCACTCCCTTTTAAAAATACTCATTAACACCTTTCATTTGATACCCATATTGCACAAACGAATTCTAGAGTCACCCCTGGTCCACCTTTATGGCGATATCTCGAAAAGGGGTCCACCTATAGAACTAAGCCCCACGCCCTTTTAAAATAATCATTAACACCTTTCATTTTATACCCATATCATACAAACAAATTCTAAAGTCACCCCTGGTCCACCTTTATGGCGATATCTCGAAAAGGCGAACACCTATAAAACGAAGGCCCACTCCCTTTTAAAAATACTCATTAACACCTTTCGTTTGATGCCCATATTGTGCAAACAAATTCTAGGGTCACCCCTGGTCCACCTTTATGGCGATATCTCGAAACGGCGTCCACCTATGGAACTAAGGATTACTCCCTTTTAAAATGCTCATTAACACCTTTCATTTGATACTCATATCGTACAAACGCATTCTAGAGTCACCCCTGGTCCATCTTTACGGCGATATCTCGAAAAGGCGTCCATCTATAGAACTTAGGTCCACGCCCTTTTAAAATACTCATTAATACCTTTCATTTGATACCCATATCGTACAAACAAAGTCTAGAGTCACCCCTGGTCCACCTTTATTGCGATACCTCGAAAATGCGTCCACCTATAGAACTAAGGCCCACTCCCTCTTAAAATACTCATTAACTCCTTTCGTTTGAAACCCATATTGCACAAACGAATTCTAGAGTCACCCCTGGCCCACCTTTATGGTGATATCTCGAAACGGCGTCCACCTATAGAACTAAGGCCCACTCCCTTTTAAAATACTCATTAACACCTTTCGTTTGATGCCCATATTGTGCAAACAAATTCTAGGGTCACCCCTGGTCCACCTTTATGGCGATATCTCGAAACGGCGTCCACCTATGGAACTAAGGATTACTCCCTTTTAAAATGCTCATTAACACCTTTCATTTGATACCCATATCGTACAAACGCATTCTAGAGTCACCCCTGGTCCATCTTTACGGCGATATCTCGAAAAGGCGTCCATCTTTAGAACTAAGGCCCACTCCCTCTTAAAATACTCATTAATACCTTTCATTTGATACCCATATCGTACAAACGCATTCTAGAGTCAACTCTGATCCACCTTTATGGCTATATCCCTAAATGGCGTCCACCTATAGAACTATGGCCCACTCCCTCATAAAATACTCTTTAATGCCTTTCATTTGATACGCATGTCATACAAACACATTCCAGGGTTTCCCTCGGTTCATTTTTCTACATGGTTATTTTCCCTTATGTTGTCACCATAGCTCTCAACTGAGTATGTAATGTTCGGTTACACCCGAACTTAACCTTCCTTACTTGTTTAAAGTTGAAAAGCAAAAGCGTTATAGCTAAAACCTGAGTTCATTAAAAGAGAAATTAGAGCCAACAATTAACTCAACTAGTCAAAATGTATTCATTTCCCCGCTATGAAGTTTTTATACTCAGTTGAGCAGAGCTCACAGAGTATATTAACTTTGATTGGATAACGGTTGGTTGTACAGGTATAAAGGAATCGAGATGTACACAGACTTCCATATATCAAAATCATCAATATCGAAAAAAAAATTCGATTGAGCCATGGCCGTCCGTCCGTCCGTCTGCCCGTTAACACGATAACTTGAGTAAATTTTGAGGTATCTTGACGAAATTTGGTATGTAGATTTCTGGGCACTCATCTCAAATCGCTATTTAAAATGAACGATATCGGACAATAACCACGCCCACTTTTTCGATATCGAAAATTTCGAAAAATTGAAAAAGTGCGATAATTCATTACCAAATATGGATTAAGCGATGAAACTTGGTAGGTGGGTTGAAATTATGACGCAGAATAGAAAACTAGTAAAATTTTGAACAACGGGCGTGGCACCGCCCACTTTTAAAAGAAGGTAATTTAGAAGTTTTGCAAGCTGTAATTTGGCAGTCGTTGAAGATATCATGATGAAATTTGGCAGGAACGTTACTCTTGTTACTATATGTCTGCTTAATAAAAATTAGCAAAATCGGAGAACGACCACGCCCACTTTAAAAAAAAATTTTTTTTTTAATTCAAATATTAAAAGAAAAGTTAATATCTTTACAGTATATAAGTAAATTATGTCAACATTCAACTCCAGTAATGATATGGTGCAACAAAATATAAAAATAAAAGAAAATTTCAAAATGGGCGTGGCCCCGCCCTTTTTCATTTAATTTGTCTAGGATACTTTTAATGCCATAAGACGAACAAAAATTTACCAATCCTTGTGAAATTTGGTAGAGGCTTAGATTCTAGGACGATAACTGTTTTGTGTGAAAAAGGGCGAAATCGGTTGTAGCCACGCCCAGTTTTTATACAATGTCGACCGTCTGTCCTTCCTCTCGGCCGTTAACACGGTAACTTGAGCAAAAATCGATATATCTTTACTAAACTCAGTTCACGTATTTATCTGAACTCACTTTATATTGGTGTAAAAAATGGCCGAAATCCGACTATGACCACGCCCACTGTTTGGATATCGAAAATTACGAAAAATGAAAAAATGCCATAATTATATACCAAAAAAGGGATGAAACATGGTAATTGTATTAGTCTGTTGACGCAAAATATAACTTTAGAAAAAAAACTTGGTAAAATGGGTGTGACAATGGCGATATCTCGAAAAGACGTCCACATATAGAACTAAGGCCCACTCCTTTTTAAAATACTCATTAACACCTTTCATTTGATACCCATAACGCACAAACAAATTCTAGAGTCACCCCTGGCCCACCTTTATGGCGATATTTCGAAAAGGTGTCCACCTATAGAACTAAGGCCCACGCCCTTTTAAAATAATCATTAACACCTTTCATTTGATACCCATATCGTACAAACAAATTCTAGAGTCACCCGGCGATATCTCGAAAAGGCGTCCACCTATAGAACTAAGGCCGACGCCCTTTTAAAATGCTCATTAACACCTTTCATTTGATACCCATATAGTACAAACAAATTCTAGAGTCACCCCTGGTCCACGTTTATGGCGATATCTCGAAAAGGCGTCCACATATAGAACTAAGGCCCACTCCCTTTTAAAACACTTATTAACACTTTTCATTTGATACCCATATTGTACAAATGCATTCTAGAGTCAACTCTGGTCCACTTTTATAACGATATTCCGAAAAGACGTCCACCTATAGAACTAAGGCCCACTCCCTTTCAAAATACTCATTAACACCTTTCATTTGATACCCATATAGTACAAACAAATTCTAGAGTCACCCCAGGTCCATCTTTATGGCGATATCTCGAAACGGCGTCCACATATAGAACTAAGGCCCACTCCCTTTTAAAACACTTATTAACACTTTTCATTTGATACCCATATTGTACAAACGCATTCTAGAGTCAGCCCTGGCCCACTTTTATAACGATATTCCGAAAAGGCGTCCACCTATAGAACTAAGGCCCACTCCCTTTCAAAATACTCATTAACACCTTTCATTTGATACCCATATAGTACAAACAAATTCTACAGTCACCCCTGGTCCACCTTTATGGCGATATCCCGAAACGGCGTCCACATATAGAACTAAGCCCCACGCCCCCTTAAAATACTCATTAACACCTTTCATTTGATACTCATATCCTACAAACAAATTCTACAGTCAGGCCTGGTCCACCTTTATGCCGATATCCCTAAATGGCGTCCATCTATAGAACTATGGCCCACTTCCTCTTAAAATACTCTTTAATACCTTCCATTTGATACACATGTCATACAAACACATTCTAGGCTTACCCTAGGTTCTTTTTACAACATGGTGATTTTCCCTTACTTTGTCTCCACAGCTCTCAACTGAGTATGTAATGTTCGGTTACACCCGAACTTAGCCTTCCTTACTTGTTAATATTACATATGCTATGAGAAGAAAAAAAAAAAAAACAACTGTAACAAAAAGCATTGAGGTTAGCAATTATGCAAACTTCTTAAGTCATATATATTAGAATTAGTTATAGTTTTCACGCTTTAGGCGAAAAAGAAAAACTTTTCTAAAAAAGCACAAACGCGATAAAGCAAGGTTCAGCTGCGGGTGTTATAAAATTAATGTCATTTACCACTTTAAATATGGCAAAGCTGCTGATAAGTTGAGCTAACTCGCTAGCAATAACGATTGTGTTTACATTGGTGTTAATAAAGATGATTATTATGCTAGTTTAGTACATACATACACACATACATATGTACATACGTTCAAACATATATGTACATATTCATAATTAAGTAAGTCAATGTTCATAGCTGACATGTCTTACGTTTACGTTTCAAAGTTGATTGGGGTTATTTTCCCTCGCTGCCTGTAAATACTCCAAACAACTAAAGTTAGACGTTTGTGAATGCTGCGATTAAGCATTAGTATAACCAAACTAAACTATAATATGCTTTCATATACAATATATGCATAAAATATAAGGAAATTAATTATGAGCAATAAGGTTTTATTTTTCGGCAGAAAAAGTTGCAACTTAATCACTTTCCGCTTATGGCAAACTTTTAATTACATATGTAGATTTAGGTGTAGATTCATTCACTTTCAGCTTTGATATTAATATTTTTATTATACCCAGTTGTGCTTAGTCCACAGTGCATGCAATTGTTTACCTAAATTAATAAATAAACAGTCGAGTGATTGAAACCTCCCAAAATCGGAGTAGGTACTTGAAATATAAAAAGGCAAGAGAATCTAAGTTCGGTCGTAACCAAACATTTTATATACTGCTGGCCAAAGCTTTACAGGTTACTCTTCATGTAAACTTGCACATTATCTATAACCACCTGAATCAACCTTATTTTAATCCTCTCCCCTTCTCATGTAATACCATAAGCAGCATCCTTTTAATAAGTCGAACCGTTTCTCAGGTACCATTCTATCTTATCTAGCATAGAAAGAGCAAGCTATAACCTTCGCTGCCTTCACCGCTTCGTATGTATAGTGTTTCCCGTAAGCTTCTTTCACGTGTTTTCTGTTTCGACGTACGTTGATATGTTATCATTCGTATTTAGGTTTTACTGTTGATTGCTCTTACTATTCAGCTTTCGTATTCGGCCCGCAAAGAAGAATATATATAGTATGCACTATCTGACCCGGCAGACGTTGTTCTGATCTAGCTTTGGTCTATCTGTATACATTTTAAGCAGTTTTTACCTCTTACTCCCCTTCCCCTCTCTCACCCTTTACCTCTTAATCCCCTTCCCCTCTCCCAGTCGCAGTCCCAGACCCAGTCACATTTCCTCTAGATCCCTGCTCTATTTCCCGGAAAAAAGTATGTATGTGTAGGGCTATCTATATACACAATTTCAGAAAAATCGAACCACGAATAGAATTTATTCAAATAGATCGGTCTCTTGTCCACTTTCCGGAAAAAAACCTTCTCAGGAACGCTATCTTATCTTGCATGCGGTGTGCAAATTTGATTAAAATCGCTTAAAAGTTTAGGAGTACGTGGCGGACAAACAATTTGACCCGAAATCACTACATAGTATAAAACAAAGTCGCTTTTTCTGTCCCTATGTCCCTTTGAATGCTTAAACCTTTAAAACTACACAACGGATTTTGATGCGGTTTTTCTAATAGATAGAGTGATTGAAGGGGAAGTTTTATATGTAGAATAGCATCCATAGTGGAGAAATACTGTTATTTTTGATGTTTCTAATGTGATGTCGTAAATAGTTACATCTGTAGATATAAAAAGAAAGTGGTATTAGTCACATTATTTACAACTCAAAAACGGATTAACCGATTTGGCTGAAAATTGGTGGAGAGGTAGCTTAGAGCCAGGAGATGGACAAAGGATACCTTTTTTGCTGAGAGCTTTAAGTAATTTTCATTGTGATATTCCATTTGGTCGCATCAACCTGGCAAAACTGATAAATATGCATGCGAAGCCGAAATAAAGACATGAATTAATAATACCCTCATACTTATTCACATACGTCCTATTGGATTTGCCTGAAATTTGGTATATAAATTTGTCTATATTAGTATTTACGATCATTTTTTCTGGGAAGTAGGCCAGGGACGGACTGGGACTGGGATTAGGACTAGGACTAAGGCTAGGACTCGGAGTGGGACTGGAACAAAATACATACTACCCTCTGAGACTGACAATAAGGGATGAAGAGGAATGAGAAGAATTTGAGAGAAGAGAAAGAGGGAAGGATAGGGAGACTGAAAAAGAGATAGAGTGAGACGAAGATAGAGATAAATTAATTGAAAAGACGGAGGGAGGAGTGAGTAAAAGGACTAAGAAAAGGTGGAGAGGGGGAAGGGCAGAGTTAGGCGGAAAAAGCTTACTAAAAATGTATGCAGATTGACCAAATTTAAGTCAGAACAACGTCAGTCGGGTCTGCAAGTTTATATGTATTAAGATAAGATATATCGCTTAGTCATCAAGTGAGTCATAACAATGACGTTCGAGTATTGTGTTCTTGCTGCTTTTGTTGTTGTTACAGCCGCCAAAATACTCCATTAAACGCCTTGGTAGTTCGATTACTGTTAATGGATAGATGGATATAGGCGAAAGTATGAAGGACCTTTTCTATCTGAAACCAGCATTAACTGTGATAATAATGTCAGAAATCTGTCTGAGAATAACTTTTGCCAACAAGTGCTACTTTTAAAATTAAATTCCTTGCTCGACGAACAACTAAAACGCTATACAAGTCGCTCATCATACCATTTTTCATTTGTGGTTCGGAATCTTGGACTGTGCCTAGAGAAGATGTTATTGCTCTTGCAGTGTTCGAGAGAAAAGTTCTGCGGAAGATTTATGACCTTTCTGTGAAACCGACGACAAGTATCGGAGAATATACATATATGAAGATAGTGCAGCGTGCAGTAGTGGATATCATTTTTAATCCACGTTTTGGCCAGGTGTGAGTTTGGTTTTGGTTTAAGACACTGTTCTGGCATCGGTCATGGTTTCGGTTCCAGTTTCATTCCGGTTCAGATTTCGGTCTCGCTTCTGGTTTCATTCGGCTTAAGACTTCTGTTTCGGTCCTATTTTCGGTGCAGATTATCATTTTGGCTGCAGTTTCATTCCGATTTTGGTTCTTGTTTCGATTTCGGATTAAGTTTGGTTTAGGTTTCGATTTCGGTCAGAAATAAGTTCAGTTTCAGTTCCGATTTCGCATTCGGCTCCGATTTTTGCTCTGATTCTGATTACAGTCCTGGTTCGGGTGCCATTTTATATCCATATTAGATTTTTGTTTCAGTCGGATTAAAGACTCTGTTTCGGTACCAGTTTCGGTTCCGATTAAGTGCATCTTTCGATACCTTTTTCAGTCTGTTTAAGATTTTGATCTTGGTCCCGAGTTGTGTTCTAGTTTCGTGTTCGATTCCGGTTTCTGCTATGAATCCGATTACGGTCCCAGTTTGGGTTCCAATTTAGGATCGTCTTTCCGTCCACGTTTAAGTCTAGTTGAAGTTCCGATTTCGGCTTCGGTTCAGGTTTCTACTCTGACACCTTATACGGCCCTGGTTAGCATGCCGATCTCTATCCTTTTTCAGTCCATGTTTTGTCTGGAAATCTGTCCGTTTCCGAGTGCTGTTCTGGTTTTGTTTCGGTTTGGGTTTCGGTTGTACACCTTTCGTTTTCATTCCTTTCCTCCTCTCTTCTATTTTTTCTGAACTTGGTTGTTTCCATTTACTAATTGGGTATTTGATTACGCTCATACTACCACAATCAAGTAGATTGTCCCCACATTAAAATTACACTTATTGTTACAGTCATATTATGGATTCCCAATATCGTAAGCAAAAGTGTTTGTATATCAATAAGTTCGGCTACTTTATACGAAATATGTCATTTCAAAATTATGCATTCGATTTCTGCGAACCAAACTTTTTGCTTTTTTCAAAAATAAGCTTGCGGCTAATGATGTATAAGTAATATCTACGCATTCATGGATATTGATTAAATTATACAAATTTATACGAATTCGCCATTAAACAGTATTTGCGCATATGCTGCGTTCATCCACAGAATAACGTTTCGTAAAATTTTAATAAAACACATAAATCCGCATGTCGAACATTTGTGAAAAATTAATGCGATTCACCGAAAAAAGGGGACCGAACCCAAAATATATGAAGCTTAACGCATGTGGAAAAGCGCTAGGCATGGATGCGGACAATATTGATAAAGCAATAAACAAACAATTTTACACTTACGCACATACAAACATATGTACATATATGTTACCATTATTAACGCCTTCACAGGCCAGTTTTAAGCCATACTTTTGCTTACGCTTATTGACGGCAATAAATATTCGGAGCGAAAAAAATTACTTATTGCCCCTACAATAGCAGCTGTATGTAAGCGTAGGTACCCCAAATCCAATCCAATATCAACAACAACGAGTAGCTATGTACGTACTTATAAATGATAAAGGTTTCGAACCTGCGATTTAATGATGGTCATAACAAATGCCACGGGCATAAGCGATCTCGGATTGTTGCGGGCGTTAACGCTCACAATGTTCGTGGCAGCTATCAATAAGTGCGCCATTAAAAATTAATTATGTTGACATGTTGCAGTGACGTGCTGCATTGCACACTCCCTTCTACAACTGGATGCCTCGTTAATATAACACAATATACTTATTTACCAATATACATAAGAAACGAAGAATACCGGGTGCATTACTCGAATCTTCATGACTAAGGTTCTTATATCGAGAGTTTGAAAATGTGTGCCCAAATTTTGCTTCATTTCAAACTGCATCACACGAAGTTTGCCATTACGACTATGTTCTTTCGCACATGTAATATTTAGAGCTCCTTGGCGTTTCGCGGCACAAAATCAGTGTTTTTTTCATCCTCAGCTGCAGATGTTAATGAAATTGTAGTAAAACTCGGCACAAATGGAGTAAAAATGTAGGTATCTGGTCGATTATCTTCACTGATGAGCTAAATCATGGAAAGTAAGTGGGAAAAACTAAGCAGGTAGGCATAGAAATGTGTCTTAGGCATAATCCGGAGAGGACGGATCTACTCTTCTTCATCTTAGCATTACCGAAGCTAAGCAGCCAACAACTAACCTTATCAAGTATTACCAAATATCTGTGACTAATAATCAATTTAAAAGCTGGAAAGAATGTTGCAAGGAACGGGTACGGAAGGCTTGCATCGTTTTCTACGCCCAAAGGGAGATGTTTGGCAGGAAGAGGTGTCTCAGGCCAATAATGGTGCTATTGCTGTGTGAAGCAGTGGTGAAACCAGTGCTGACATATGGCTTCATAGTATGGTGGCACTTACTAGGAACTACAAGCACACCAACCAGAAAGTTCACCGCACTGCACGCCATCGGAGCCTGTCGCATAAGCCCAACGGCAGTTCTATGACCCCATCTTAAACCGGCTTGCGTTAGATATACACATATTATGTATGTCGGCACAAACAGCACTGAGACTCAGGTAATCTGGGTGCTAGAAGGAAACTCCGAAAGGGCACAGCAGCATTCCTATTTAGAATTTAAAGTTGAATATTATTCGTGCGAAATGGGTAAAATAAAACGATGAAATCGACACGAGTGATTTAGGAAGAATGAGAAGACTTATACCGAACCAAAAATATTACGACCATATGATTCATTATCTTAGTATTTGTTCTAATATTATATTAATGTGTAAAAAAATTATAAGACTGGTATGGATTTAAAATTTTTTAGTTATTGGATAAAGGAAAACAATAACGGTATTCAGAATTTCCTTCAAATTGTCCACCATCGTTGCACTGCAAATTTCTGAAGGATATTACACTACACTAACAAATTACACAACTATGCATTTGCTACGTCTTTGCAAAAGCGCAGCATTAAAAACCGTTGTTTATTTTTAAGCTATTGCATAGATTTTTTCGCGGGCTTGGCGACTAAATAAAAAAACCCGTAACGGATATTTGTCAAAAAAGGTTCGAAAAGGTTCGAAAAAGGTTGAGTGTTAGCAACAGCCAAATATATAAAATTGGATCTCTATCATAAAGTGAAAGTTAAAGTTAAAGATAAAGTTAAAGTTAAAGTTAATTTTAAAATTAAAGTTAAAGTTTAAGTTATAGTTAAAGTTAAAGTTAAAGTTAAAGTAATTGTTAAAGTTAAAGTTAAAGTTAAAGTTAAAATTAAAGTTAAAGTTAAAGTTCAAGTGTAAGTTAAAGTGTAAGTTAAAGCTAAAGTTAAAATTAAAGTTAAAGTTAAAGTTAAGGTTAAAGTTAAAGTTAATGTTAAAGTTAAAGTTAAAGTTAAAGTTAAAGCTAAAGTTAAAGTTAAAGTTAAAATTAAAGTTAAAGTTAAAGTTAAAGTGAAAGTTAAAGTTAAAGTTAAAGTTAAAGTTAAGGTTAAGGTTAAAGTCAAAGTTAAAGTTAAAGTTAAAGTTAAAGTTAAAGTTAAAGTTAAATAGCAAATCATCAACTATCAACTATAGGTGGACGCATTTTCGAGGTATCGCAATAAAGGTGGACCAGGGGTGACTCTAGACTTTGTTTGTATGATATGGGTATCAAATGAAAGGTGTTAATGAGTATTTTTAAAAGGGAGTGGGCCTTCGTTTTATAGGTGGACGCCTTTTCGAGATATCGCCATAAAGATGGACCAGGTGTGACTCTAGAATGCGTTTGTACGATATGGGTATCAAATGAAAGGTGTTAATGAGTATTTTAAAGGGGAGTAATCCTTAGTTCCATAGGTGGACGCCGTTTCGAGATATCGCCATAAAGGTGGACCAGGGGTGACCCTAGAATTCATTTGTGCAATATGGGTATCAAACGAAAGGAGTTAATGAGTATTTTAAGAGGGAGTGGGCCTTTCTGGACCAGGGGTGACTCTAGACTTTGTTTGTACGATATGGGTATCAAATGAAAGGTGTTAATGTGTATTTTTAAAAGGGAGTGGGCCTCAGTTCTATAGGTGGACACCTTTTCGAGATATCGCCATAAAGATGGACCAGGTGTGACTCTAGAATGCGTTTGTACGATATGGGTATCAAATGAAAGGTGTTAATGAGTATTTTAAAAGGGAGTAATCCTTTGTTCCCTAGGTGGACGCCGTTTCGAGATATCGCCATAAAGGTGGACCAGGGGTGACTCTAGAATGAGTTTGTACGAAATGGGTATCAAATTAAAGGTATTAATGAGAGTTTTAAAAGGGAGTGGTGGTAGTTGTATATATGAAGGCGTTTTCCAGATATCGACCAAAATGTGGACCAGGGTGACCCAGAACATCATCTGTTGGATACCGCTAATTTATTTATATATGTAATACCTGCCAAGATTTTAAGGGTTTTTTATTTCGCCCTGCAGAACTTTTTCATTTTCTTCTACTTAATATGGTAGGTGTCACAACCATTTTATAAAGTTTTTTCTAAAGTTATATTTCGCGTCAATAAAACAATCCAATGTACTTACCATATTTCATCCCTTTTTTCGTATTTGGTATAGAATTATGGAATTTTTTTTCATTTTTCGTAATTTTCGATATGGAAAAAGTGGGCGTGGTCATAGTCGGATTTCGTTCATTTTTCATACCAAAATAAAGTGAGTTCAGATAAGTACGCGAACTGAGTTTAGTAAAGATATATCGATTTTTGCTCAAGTTATCGTGTTAACGGCCATGCGGAAGGACAGACGGACGACTGTGTATAAAAACTGGGCGTGGCGTCAACCGATTTCGCCCTTTTTCACAGAAAACAATTAACGCCATAAAATCTATGCCCTACCAAATTTCAAAAGGATTGGTTGATTTTTGTTCGACTTATGGCGTTAAAAGTATCCTAGACAAATTAAATGAAAAAGGGCGGAGCCACGCCCATTTTTAAATTTTCTTTTATTTTTGTATTTTGCTGCACCATATCATTACTGGAGTTGAATCTTGACATAATTTACTTATATACTGTAAAGATATTAAATTTTTTGTTAAAATTTTACTTTAAAAAAATTTTTTTTTTAAAAGTGGGCTTGGTCCTTCTCCGATTTTGCTAATTTTTATTAAGCGTACATATAGTAATAAGCGTAAAGTTCCTGCCAAATTTCATCATGATATCTTCAACGACTGCCAAATTACAGCTTGCAAAATTTTAAATTACCTTCTTTTAAAAGTGGGCGGTGCCACGCCCATTGTCCAAAATTTTACTAATTTTAAATTTTGCGTCATAAGTTCAACTCATCTACCAAGTTTCGTCGCTTTATCGGTCTTTTGTAATGAATTATCGCACTTTTTCGATTTTTCGAAATTTTCGATATCGAAAAAGTGGGCGTGGTTATAGTCCGATATCGTTCATTTTAAATAGCGATCTGAGATGAGTGCTCAGGAACCTACATACTAAATTTCATCAAGATACCTCAAAATTACCTAAGTTATCGTGTTAACGGGCGGACGGACGGACGGACGGACGGACGGACATGGCTCAATCAAATTTTTTTTCGATCCTGATTATTTTGATATATGGAAGTCTATATCTATCTCGATTCCTTTATATATGTACAACCAACCGTTATCCAATCAAACTTAATATACTCTGTGAGCTCTGCTCAACTGAGTATAAAAAAGTAGAGCACCATCCGTAGCATATATTTGCCATTGCAACGTTTCCAACGTTAAATACACCAAATTCTGAACTCCCCTAATAATTGTCACTGTTTAGGTCAGGACCTAAATATTTTTATACTGCAAACACGGCCACTCTAATACATAACTTATTTAGTGCAAATACATTCATACATCCTTTCATGTACTGCACACCCACATGCATACACATTCATGTATGTTCACAAATATTCAACGCTAACAGGGTAACTGAGTTTTCGATCGGATAACAAATATCCAGTGGAAAACCCTCGCACGATCTCCGGTTCCACAACACGGAGATCACTTTCCATTTGCGGTTCAATTTCAACTACGAAGGAAGAAGGCCAACTGCTGCGGTCCCGCCACATTACAAACAAGTTAAATTAATTGTACCAACTTAACAAATAATAAATCAATTATTATAAAATAGTAATATTGAAATTATTTGTGTTTTCTTTTCTTTTCAATTATATTGGACCTCCGCGCACCGAGCGTTCTGCGAGGCCAACATTTGGTCATTTCTCACTGTGAGATTTTTTACAAGCGACCAAAACTTGATCTACATATACAGTCCACATCACCGAAAAGGCAAATCAAGATTATCACTATTAAATTTGGCACAACAAACAAGACATTTGAGATTCCTTAATAGCAACAAACAAGAATTCTAGATTTTTTGGGCACGCCACAGCAAGAACTTCCAGATTTTAAACAAATTTCAACAAAACCCACCACCAAGCACAGATAGCCGCAACAACAATCAAGGTACGTGGTTACAATTTACAGCGCACAATTTTTTTTATGTGAACTTCTTTTAAGGTGAATTAAGTGTTAAAAAGGCCTTTTGTCTATCAGCATTATCCCCCCCGTCTTTTCTCTAGCTCTCTTTTCAGTAGCTTAGCTAGTTATACGAGTCGGTGGAATTTTAACACCTATTATTACGCAATTGAGGGTTTTCACCTTAATTGCGTTAACACTTTGCTAGGTATACGAGTCGGTGGGTTTCTACCACCGATCAAAACGCAACTGAGGGTTTCTACCTTACTTGCGGTAGCACTTAGTTAGGTATACGAGTCGGTGGGTTTCTACCACCGATCAAAACGTAACTGAGGGGTTCTACCTAACTTGCGGTAGCACTTAGCTAGGTATACGAGTCGGTGGGTTTCTACCACCGATCAAAACGCAACTGAGGGTTTCTACCTTACTTGCGGTAGCACTTAGTTAGGTATATGAGTCGGTGGGTTTCTGCCACCGATCAAAACGCAACTGAGGGTTTCTACCTTACTTGCGGTTCTTAATTACATAACACTAGCTGAGTTGAGAGGGCAAAAAAAAAGTTTTTACCTCAAAAGTATAAATTAAATCTTCCGGATTTCTATCTGTATACATATCATAAGTAAAAATGGATACATACATACTTTTGGCTGAGGCTATTGTAGAATTCGAATCAGGTATAGGTAACGTGACTGATCTCGATAAACACACTCTTTCCTTTCAACAAGAAGAGTTAAAAAATATGTGGGTAAAAACCAAAAACGCTTATGACGCTTTAATCTCCGAGGGTTTGTCCAATGAAGAAATTAAAGCCATAAAAAAGAAGCATAAGCTTTCTATGGCTAGTTATTTTAAATGTATGCCTGCTATGTCGGCTCAGACAGAGACCCTTAATAAAGAAGAAACAGAGAAAATTGACCAGCCTGCCCAAAAACAGACTGATCGCAAACACCATCTTCGCCTCCCTCCATGCGATACCGAAGTCTTCAAGGGTGACTATTTGTCTTGGCCAACATTCCGAGATATGTTTACGGCCATTTACATTTCGAACGATGATCTTTACCCGATTGAGAAACTATATTACCTCAGTCAGAAAACCAAGGGGGAGGCTAACGAAATTATTAGCAACGCACCTGTCACAAATGAAGGGTTTGAAATAGCGTGGAAGGACCTCACTGAAAGGTATGAAAACAAGCGTAGTTTAGTTAAGGCTCGGCTCGACACTGGCTTCGGAATAAAACCTATTGAAACGGATTGCGGTAAATCTATTAAAGATTTACAATTAAAATTAAATAATTGCATGAATGCATTAAAAGGGCATAAGATAGATTTATGGGATGAACTTTTTGTGTACCTGTGCGCAGAAAAACTGCCCGAAACCAGCCTTTCACTTTGGGAACAGTCTTTAGGGAACGAAACGGATGTAGCAAAATGGGAGGACATGAATAAATTCCTATCCGATAGATTTCTTGCGTTAGAAAACGTGTCTGGTCACAGAGGTAATAAAACTTCGAAAAGTTTTAAGTCCCAAAATACCAAAACCCCTGAACCTCATAATAAAAAGGTTGGCAGCTTCCAAAGCAGCATAAAGAATTTTAATTGCAAAATGTGTCACACGAATGACCACAAACTACGAACCTGCGCTAAACTCCTCAAACTTACACCTGCTCGTAGAATTGAATTTATTAAAGACAATAACAGCTGCCTGAACTGTTTGTCTTCTGGACATACTGTGTCGAAATGTGCTAGTTCTTATAACTGTAGTACATGCCATTCTCGACACAACACACTTCTGCATATAAAAAAAATTAAGCAAGAAGCAGCAGTTCATACAAGTAAGGAAAATGATACCCCTTCAACATCGGGACAAGCACGAGCGAGGCAAAATTCAAAGTCCAATGACAAGCAAACCTCCAATGTGCAATCTTGCCATGCGCATAATACCGCTGGTGTACTGTTAGGCACCGCTCGTGTCAACATATAATATAACAATATCAATTTTTCAGCCAGAGCCCTAATTGATTCTGGTTCTGAATGTTCATTTATTACCGAACGTCTCAAACGTCGAATTAACCTGCCACCCAAGAAAATTCACGCTCGAGTTTCCGGTATAACTAACTCATTCTGTGCACAGGTCAAAGAGGCTTGTTCAATAGAGTTGCGGTCACTAATTGACCCATTATTTTCTTTGAACACAAAAGTTATTGTCCTGCTAAAGCTTACAGGAGATCTTCCAACATGCCAGATCAGTGCGATGACCAGAAAATCATTCCCTGATCTCCAGTTGGTAGATAAAAGATTCGTTGTCAACGAACCAGTGGATCTAGTTCTTGGAGGGGACATTTACCCTCAAATCATCTTGAACGGATTGCAGAAGAATGTCCTTGTTACGCTCTTAGCACAAGAAACTGTTTTCGGCTGGATACTTACAGGCCGTACAGATATTCAAGAGCAACCAAAAGAAATCGTCTCCTATTATAGTGACGTATCATTGGATAAGCAATTATCCGCCTTTTGGGAACTCGAAGAAATCCCTAAAAACAAACGCTTTAATGCGGACGAACAATACTGCGAGGAATTATACAGTATCACCACTAGCGATAATACCGGGAAATACAGAGTCGCATTACCTTTTAAACGAAAATTTCCTTCCAATATATCCCTAGGGCCTTCTCTTAACAGAGCATGCTCTCAGTTCTTCCGGAACGAGACGCGCCTCGCGAAAAATCCTACTTTACAAATGGAGTACAATCGAGTTGTGACCGAATACGAGGAATTAGGACATATGTTAAGGATCAACAGCTGTGTGCCACCAGACTCCTCTGACCATTATTTTCTACCTCATCACGCCGTCATCAAGGAAGAAAGTACCTTCGCGTTGTTTTCAACGCATCTAGTCCGACTGCAAACGGAGTAAGTCTGAACGACGTTTTGTATACAGGTCCTACGCTACAAGCTGACCTAACTATCCTTATACTTCGCTGGAGACTTTACAAATATGTCTTCAACAGCGATATCGAGAAATTGTACAGACAAATTATGGTACAACCTAACCAAACCAAATACCACAGCATAGTATTCCGTACTAGCTCTGAAAGCCCTGTCAGCCTTTCCGAACTGAAGACTGTGACATTCGGGGTTAACTGTGCTCCTTATCTAGCAATCAGTACACTTTTATAATTGGCAAAGGACGTCGAAGACACCTTTCCAATTGCATCCAGAATACTAAGAGTATACATGTATGTGGATGATATTCTTGCTGGTGGACACTGCATCCAATCAGCAAATACTACCAGAGATCAAATATCGCAAGCATTGCAATCACCCGGCTTTCAGCTAAGAAAATGGAGAGCCAATTCCGCCAAATACTAAAGGATATCTCTAAACAACATCTCCTTAACAAAGATTTCCTGGAATTCGAAGACGCATGTTCAGTGAAGGCACTAGGAATCAGGTGGAATGCACATAAGGATGAATTTTACTTCATCGCAAAGCCCATGGTAAATTATGAGATTTTGACCAAAAGAACGATTTAATCAGCAGACAACAATTTTATCAAAACATTTGGCTTGAAAGCACAAAGTGGGATGAAGAAGTATTACCAACTACTACCGAACGTTGGAAAATTTTTATGGAAAATTATCCCGAAATTGATAACATTCGCATACCGCGCTGGACGCACTTTTCTTCCACCAACAATGTGGAAATACACGGTTTCTGCGACGCATCGGAGAAAGCGTATGCAGCGGTAATATACCTCCACGTCGAATCAAATGACCAAGTTCAAATCAATTTGCTATTGACGAAAACTAAAGTAGCTCCTGTAAAAACTATCTCCCTTCCCCGATTGGAATTATGTGGAGCAGTGCTACTCGCCGAAATGATGGAAACATTAGCAGCAAATCTCAATTTAGGGAACCCAAAAACCTATTTATGGACCGATTCCACGATTGTACTGGCTTGGATACGAAAGCCCCCTTGTTCGTGGTCAACTTTCGTAGCACACCGTATCACGAAAATCGTCGAAAAGGTCGGAAAGGACAATTGGCGTCATGTGGGTTCGGTATCAAATCCAGCCGATATGGCTAACAGAGGACTCCCATCACATGAACTGGTCAACAATTCCTTGTGGTGGCAGGGACCTTCTTTGTTACAAGAAGATATCTCAAAATGGCCTATAAAAGATATAACTTACAACATAACCATCGAGGAGAAATGAGTGCAAGCACATGCAGTAACGACCAAAACGGATTTTGATATTCTGGATAGATTTTCGAACCTATCTAGAGCCTTAAAGGTGATATCTTATGTCTTGAGATTTCTCGAAAGAACTCATCCAAAGACAAAAGATTATTTTAATAAAACGTCATATCTGGTTTCATCATATGAAATCGAAATCGCTACGCAACGCTTAGTTAAGATGTCGCAACAACAGTTTTATCCCACAGAATACAAAAATCTGAAGTCAGGCAAGCTAGTAGATTGTAAAAGCGAAGTGCTTCCTCTTGACCCTTTCTTAGACAAGAATGGCATTATAAGGACTGGTGGTCGCATCCGCGCGGCTCTAGACCTACCATACAATTAACGCCATCCAATAATCCTACATTACACATGCAAATTTTCTCGCCTTTTAGTTCAGTTTATCCATGAAATGTCTTTACATGGAGAAAACCAACTAATGTTTGGGCTTATTAGGACCCAATACTGGATTCCTAGGGTTAAAAATATGATAAAATCTATCATTCACAATTGTAAGGTCTGCACAATCTAAAAAAAACGTGTACAAACCCAACTTATGGGTAACCTTCCCAAGGAACGTACCACATTTTCTCTACCATTTACTAATTCAGGGGTAGATTTTGCAGGACCATTCGACATAAAAAGTTACAGAGGTAGAGGGTGTCGAATTTCGAAAGGTTATGTATGTCTGTTTGTCTGCTTTACTACGAAAGCCATACATTTGGAAGCCATAACCGACCTTAGCACCCAATCCTTTCTCGCGGCATTTTCCAGATTTATCGCCAGGCGAGGATGTCCGAAAAATATCTATTCCGACAATGGGACTAACTTTGTCGGAGCCTCACTATCACTTAGATCTGAGTTTAGGGCATTTATAGCTGATTCGCGTGAAAACGCGTTGTATAAATATGCTCATCAACTTCTGCAATGGCATTTCATCCCCACTGCCTCTCCTCATATGGGAGGTCTGTGGGAAGCAGGAGTAAAAAGTTTCAAAAGCCACTTTCGAAGAGTGGCAGGTAGGGATAAAAATACCTTTGAGGAATTCACAACCCTACTTTGTCGAATAGAGGCTTGCTTCAACTCGCGACCATTAAGTCCAGCGTCGAACGAATCCACCGACTTAGAACCCTTAACCCCTGGTCATTTCCTGGTAGGCGGACATCTTCTGGCTCCTCCAGAAATAGATTCCAATGAGAATCCTGCCTCCAAAGTCAATAGGTGGCATAAATTAAAAGCTTTGCATCAAACCTTTTGCAAAAGATCGAAAAGAGAATGTCTCTTAGAAATGCAAAAGCGGGTTAAATGGAAACACCCGAAAGCAAACATCAAAATAGGGGATTTCGTTCTCGTGAAAGACGACAATGTAGCTCCAAACGTATGGAGACTTGGAAGAGTGGTGAAACTCCACCCGGGACCAGACGACCTTGTACGAGTTGTCGACATCACGACTGAAAAGGGTCAAATTACAAGCCAAAAGCCTTGGCCAAACTGGTTCTACTTCCACCAGCCAATGAAAAATTTGTAGGGGTGTATTTTTTGTAGGGTATTGTGAGACACAGCAAATTAATCAAAAACAATACTTATTTTTCACTAAAATAACACAATTGTGCACAAAACATTTATTTCCGAATTTCCTAATCAATTAAAATATGCAAATCCGATGGACGCACTCCATTAATTAGTTGTTAAGGTTTTTTTTCTCGCCTACTCTTTGTAATACTGCAACATAAATCCCTTCGTGGGTGTTAATTGCAGCATAGTGTATATACATACATACCCTGCAGTCAAACCAACTAGTTGTATGCTAGAAGAATACTAGTTTGCAAAAATCCCAGCTAGTATGAGTTCTGTCTTTTTTCCATATTAGCAACTGGTATTTTTAACACGGCGATGTCCTATGAAATATCAATTGCCAGCCTCTGCATCAGCATCATACCAATTGACAAACTAGTCAGTGTATTCAACATCAACATAACAGTTGGCATACTACTCAGTCTATGCATCATTGTAATAACAGTTGACATACTATAGTCGATACTTGCATCAGTATCCTACTATTTAATATACTAGTCTCAGTTGGGTTGAAAAATTACTTGAAAATTGATAAATTAGCTCAAATTTATGTTATTCATTATATTTCATATATATAAAAGGTATGTATATATATACATATGTATATATATGAAAACTAAAAAGTAACGGAATAACACATGAATGTGACGCAATCTCAAGACGCAGGGATAAGTTGATGGGTTCACCATGGCCAGAACATTCCCACATTAAATCCCTCAAGCCAAGAGAATTGCTAGGGTTCATCATGGAAGTCGGATGGGATGAGGTGCTGACCAATGGTCGCAGTGCAATTCTCAATAAATTATCTATCTATCTAGCGGAGAAGGAAAGAACCAGTAGTGGTTGACTGTGTAAAAACAGGCCAAGATGCATTAGCGCCGTCCTGTTATGAGTGTTAATGGAGTTCAGAATGCTGGTAGTGATATGCACTTTACGGAAGTCATGCTGATGTTTGTAGTATGCATTGCAAATTGGCTACAGAAAGCACTCGCGCTTTTCCTCGAGCCGACAGACGAAATTCTAGTCAAATGAACTAGAATGTTTGCTGACTACTTTGGCTTTTGACTGCAGGGTATGTACACACAGGGACCTCATTTATGGCATAATCTGAAAGAAAAGTAAATACAAGTTAGTAAAATCATACGATTAATAAATTACAAAATTCCTCTATGTTTACTTACCGGCATGTTTACTATGTAATTACATCTACGCGGTATGGTATTGCCATAGCGAAAATTTTTTTTTTTTTTTTTTACACCAATATGGGTGTTTTAGTGGACCATGATCCGTTCCAATTTTTTTTCACTGTTTGTAATTACTGATTACACGAATACTTTATTGAAAAATATTGCAAAATAAGTACGAATTGCAAGAAAATTGTTCAAAACTTGAAAGTTTTGAATTTTTTCGCAACAAAAATTTTTTCAACTACCATATTTTTACCGAAATCCACAAATCTAGTTGGAAAATGCGAAACTTTCTTGGGTGGCAGGACACTTTGTGACAAATTAAATCACAAAAATAAAAACCAAATTATAAATTTCCGATCAGATTGAAATATAGAAATTTTTATACCCAGTTGAGCAGAGCTCACAGAGTATATTAACTTTGATTGGATAACGGTTGGTTGTACATGTATAAAGGAGTCGAGATAGATATAGACTTCCATATATCAAAATCATCAGGATCGAAAAAAAATTTGATTAAGCCATGTCCGTCCGTACGTCCGTCTGTCCGTTAACATGATAACTTGAGTAAAATTTGAGGTATCTTGATGGAATATGGTATGTAGGTTCCTGGGCACTCATCTCAGATCGCTATTTAAAATAAACAATATCGGACTATAACCACGCCCACTTTTTCGATATCGAAAATTTAGAAAAAACCGAAAAAGTGCGATAATTCATTCCCAAAGACGGATAAAGCTATGAAATTTGGAAGGTGAGTTGAACTGATGACGCTGAATAGAAAATTAGTAAAATTTTGGACAACGGGCGTGGCACCGCTCACTTTTAATAGAAGGTAATTTAAAATTTTGCAAGCTGTAATTTGGCAGTCGTTGAAGATATCATGATGAAATTTGGCAGGAAAATTACTCCTATTACTAGATGTATGCTTAATTAAAATTAGCAAAATCGGAGAACGACCACGTCCACTTTAAAAAAAATTGTTTTTAAAGTCAAATTTTAACAAAAAATTTTATATCTTTACAGTATATAAGTAAATTATGTCAACATTCAACTCCATTAATGATATGGTGCAACAAAATGCAAAAATAAAAGAAAATTTCAAAATGGGCGTGGCTCCGCCCTTTTTCATTTAATTTGTTTAGGATACTTTTAATGCCATAAGTCGAACAAACATTTACCAATCCTTGTGAACAAGAACTTATTTTTGTGAAAAAGGGCGAAAGTGGTTGAAGCCACGCCCAGTTTTTATACACAGTCGACCGTGTGTCCTTCCGCTCGGCCGTTAACACGATAACTTGAGCAAAAATCGATATATCTTTACTAAACTCAGTTCACGTACTTATCTGAACTGACTTTGTATTGGTATAAAAAATGGCCGAAATCCGACTGTGACCACGCCCACTTTTTCGATATCGAAAATTACCAAAAAAGAAAAAAATGCCATAATTCTATATCAAATACGAAAAAAGGGATGAAACATAGTATTTGGATTGGTTTATTGACGCAAAATATAACTTTAGAAAAAAACTTTGTAAAATGGGTGTGACACCTACCATATTAAGTAGAAGAAAATGAAAAAGTTCTGCAGGGCGAAATAAAAAACCCTTAAAATCTTGGCAGGTATTATATATATATAAATAAATTAGCGGTATCCAACAGATGATGTTCTGGGTCACACTGGTCCACATTTTGGTCGATATCTGGAAAGCGCCTTCACATATACAACTACCACCACTCCCTTTTAAAAGCCTCAATAATACATTTAATATGATACCAATATCGTACAAACATATTCTAGAGTCACCCCTGGTACACCTTTATGGCGATATATCGAAAAGCCGTCCACCTATAGAACTAAGCCCCACGCCCTTTTAAAATACACCTTTCATTTGATACCCATATCGTACAAACATATTCTAGAGTCACCGATGGTCCACCTTTATAGCGATATCTCGAAAAGACGACCACCTATAGAACTAAGGCCCACTCCCTTTTAAAAAGACCCATTAGCACCTTTCATTTGATACCCATATCGTACAAACAAAGTCTAGAGTCACCCCTGGTCCACCTTTATGGCAATATCTCTAAAAGGCAACCACCTATAAAACTACAACCACTCCCTTTTAAAACCCTCATTAATACCTTTAATTTGATACCGATATCGTACAGACACAATCTAGAGTCACCCCTGGTCTACCTTTATGGCGATATATCGAAAAGGCGTCCACCTATAGAACTAAGCCCCACGCCCTTTTGAAATACTCATTAACACCTTTCGTTTGATACCCATATTCTATAAAATCATTCTAGAGTCACCCCTGGTCCACCTTTATGGCGATATTTCGAAAAGGCTTCCACCTATAGACCTAAGGTCCACTCCCTTTTAAAGTACTTATTAACACCTTTCGTTTGATACCCATATTGTAAAAACACATTCTAGAGTCACCGCTTTTCCACCTTTATGGCGATAGTTCGAAAAGGCGACCACCTATACAACTTCCACCACTCCCTTTTAAAACCCACATTAATACCTTTAATTTGATACCGATATCGTACAATCACATTCTAGAGTCACCCCTGGTCCACCTTTATGGCGATATCTCGAAAAGGCGTCGACCTATAGAACTAAGCCCCACGCCCTTTTAAAATACTCATTAACACCTTTCGTTTGATACCCATATTGTACAAACGCATTCTAGACTCACCCCTGGTCCACCTTTATTCCGATATCTCGAAAAGGCGACCACCTATACAACTACCACCCCTTCCTTTCTAAATCCCTCATTAATACCTTTAATTTGTACCCATATCGTACAAATACATTCTAGAGTCACCCCTGGTCCACCTTAATGGCGATATCTCGAAAAGGCGTCCACCTATAGAACTAAGGCCCACTTCCTTTTAAAAGTGCTCATTAACACCTTTCGTTTGATACCCATATTGTACAGACGCATTCTAGAGTCACCCCTGGTCCACCTTTATTCCGATATCTCGAAAAGGTGACCACCTATACAACTACCACCACTCCCTTTTAAAACCCTCATTAATACCTTTAATTTGTACCCATATCGTACAAACATATTCTAGAGTCACCTATGGTCCACCTTTATGGCGATATCTCGAAAAGGCGTCCACCTATAGAACTAAGCCCCACGCCCTTTTAAAATACTCATTAACGCCTCTCGTTTGATAACCATATTATACAAACGCATTCTAGACTCACCCCTGGTCCATCTTTATTCCGATATCTCGAAAAGGCGACCACCTATACAACTACCACCCCTTCCTTTCTAAATCCCTCATTAATACCTTTAATTTGTACCCATATCGTACAAACACATTCTAGAGTCACCCCTAGTCCACCTTTATGGCGATATCTCGAAAAGGCGTCCACCTATAGAACTAAGACCCGCGCCCTTTTAAAATACTCATTAACACCTTTCGTTTGATACCCATATTGTACAAACGCATTCTAGACTCACCCCTGGTCCACCTTTATTCCGATATCTCGAAAAGGCGACCACCTATACAACTACCACCACTCCCTTTTAAAACCCTCATTAATACCTTTAATTTGTACCCATATCGTACAAACATATTCTAGAGTCACCTATGGTCCACCTTTATGGCGATATCTCGAAAAGGCGTCCACCTATAGAACTAAGCCCCACGCCCTTTTAAAAGTGCTCATTAACACCTTTCGTTTGATACCCATATTGTACAGACGCATTCTAGAGTCACCCCTGGTCCACCTTTATTCCGATATCTCGAAAAGGCGACCACCTATACAACTACCACGACTCCCTTTTAAAACCCTCATTAATACCTTTAATTTGTACCCATATCGTACAAACATATTCTAGAGTCACCTATGGTACACCTTTATGGCGATATCTCGAAAAGGCGTCCACCTATAGAACTAAGCCCCACGCCCTTTTAAAAGTGCTCATTAACACCTTTCGTTTGATACCCATATTGTACAGACGCATTCTAGAGTCACCCCTGGTCCACCTTTATTCCGATATCTCGAAAAGGCGACCACCTATACAACTACCACCACTCCCTTTTAAAACCCTCATTAATACCTTTAATTTGTACCCATATCGTACAAACATATTCTAGAGTCACCTATGGTCCACCTTTATGGCGATATCTCGAAAAGGCGTCCACCTATAGAACTAAGCCCCACGCCCTTTTAAAATACTCATTAACGCCTCTCGTTTGATAACCATATTATACAAACGCATTCCAGAGTCACCCCTGGTCCACCTTTATAGTGATATCTCGAAAAGGCGTCCACCTATAGAACTAAGGTCCACTCCCTTTTAAAATATTCATTAACCACTTTCATTTGATACCCATATCGTACAGGCAAATTCTAGGGTCACGCCTGGTCCACTTTTATGGCGATATCTCGAAATAGAGTCCACATGTGGAACTAAGGATCACTCCCTTTTAAAATACTCATTAACACCTTTTATTTGATACACATGTCATACAAACACATTCCAGGATTACCCCCGGTTCATTTTCCTGTATGGTTATTTTCCCTTATGTTGTCACCGTAGCTCTCAACTGAGTATGTAATGTTCGGTTACACTCGAACTTAACCTTCCTTTCCTGTTTATTTATTGTATTCAGTAGAAATTATGAACTAATCACTCGCAAGTGTAATTTATTCATTTTCTACTTATGATTCCAATGCGGAAACACGAAATTTAGTATAAAGAAGAGATAGGATGTACTCAGGGAGCATTTAGAAAATGATCAATAACCCGTTGATAAACAGTTGTGCGCTCACACGGTAATTCTTTTTCGCTATTGCAAATGCATCACTGCACGAACTTTGGACAACCCATATGCAGTTCCCTGCACATGGTGAATCTGCTATAAGCGCCTGTCAGAAGGTTAATACGAATAAAAAAAAAATAGAAATTCATATACATATGCCATTCAGCATTCGCCACCCAACCAAAATAAATTTTTTTCAAATAAAACCAAAAATTAAAATTCAATTAAAATATAACAAAATAAATCCAATCTGGCACGGAGAACGTCCCCTCCGTCTGGATATAACATTTAACCTCTTAAAGTTAAAATCTGGAACAGAGACTTGGCCTCTTTGTCAAGCTGGAAAATTAATTTACATTCATCGAAATCTGGAACGGAGACGTCCAGACTACGAAAAATCTCGGAACACAAAGAGATAAATACAAATAAATACAGTCCAAATATGTATACTGTATAATGTGCGTTGAATTATAACCCGTTTTTGTTTTCAGCTTTAACATGTTGCTTTTTTTTCCTACGGCGGCTACTATATGCAAACAAGTCCGGACGTGATCAGCCAACAAATTTTCATTCAATAATACAAACATATTTTATCTAGTTTTAAGTAATACGTGCGCGTAACCGCTTCATCATGACTCCTTCATTTTAAGATGCTGCTTACCGCAAGGGGGCCGACATGTTTAGGTCAGAACCTAAATATTTTTATACTGCAAACACGGCCACTCTAATACATAACTTATTTAGTGCAAATACACTCATACATCCTTTCATGTACTGCACACCCACATGCATACACATTCATGTATGTTCACATATATTCAACGCTAACACGGGTAATTGAGTTTTCGATCGGATAACAAATATCCAGTGGAAAACCCTCGCACGATCTCCGGTTCGACAACACGGAGATCACTTTCCATTTGCGTTTCAATTTCAACCACGAAGGAGGAAGGTCAACTGCTGCGGTCCCGCCACATCACAAATAAGGTAAATTAATAGTACCAATTTAACAAATAATAAATCAATTATTATAAAATAGTAATATTGAAATTATTTGTGTTTTCTTTTCTTTTCAATTATATTGGACCTCCGCGCACCGAGCGTTCTGCGAGGCCAACAATCACAAAAATTATTGTCAAGTAAAGTCATAGAGCTCGAATTCGAACCAAAAAAATAAAAAAAATTATTTGGAATCATTTCCATTATGTGAAAACAGTATATCAGTTCCAATATTTTCCACAAACCCTGTATACTCGCATATTCATATTTATCCATGTACTTGTTTGTTATGCATAACCATTTCGTTCGTTGTGTGAGTGTGAGTGAGTGCACCTTTGTGCATGTAATTAAATTTAAATAAGTGCAAACTGCAAATACCGTTGAGTTGTAACACCGCAATGGCCATGACTCTCCGTGGGGTCACCGCGTGCGTGCCACTTAATTTTGACGGTATATTTTTATGATTGCAAGCAGCGAAATGGATGATGCATCTGTAAACATAACGGTAAAAAAGTACTACCTATTAACACACAAATATTGCACATTCTCATTGAATATTCAACAAAAGAATAAATGATTTTTTATGCGTCATATTGAGTTTGTACAGACTTGACGGAAGGTGAACCTTTGACGGTCGTTCATGAGTTTGCTTGGTTTTTTGCTCCTTTACAAGTCGTAAAAATTCACTGTATTGATTAAATTCTTCAATTAAATGGAGCTTTCTTCGATAACGAAAATTGCATAAACTTGAAGCTCAATTGAATGTACAACGAAAATGAAAATATAAATGATCATTACTACATTACCAAGTGTAAATTACAATACCTTTGAGTTATGATAGATAGGTTTGAGTTAGTGATGGACTAGACTACAAACCCAATGATTCAGTTCTTGCAGAGTCCGTAATCGAGAATTATGGAACATGGGCTCGGATTTGAACGGGCAGAAAACGAAAATCGAATAAAAAAAAAAATAAAGGAGTACAATGAAAATTGATCTCTTCGGAGGTATGATGCGTGAATCGATGTCCCTGAATTGAGGGACACTAAGTCTTGTTGTCTCATAAGGTCACGTATTTGATTGTGGCTATTTTGGTAAATTTCCTTTGGTTTGTCCTTAATACAAGGATTCCTTTTCGTGGAAGTTGTCAGTATAGAATACTTAATGAAGCTATGCAGTCGCTTCTTCGTTGGAGTCGGCAATATTCTCTTCGGAGTAATGCGGTCGCTTCAGCCTTCGAATCAGACAATAAAGCATTCTCTTCGGAGTAATGCAGTCTTCTTCGCCGGAAGGCTGGGATATAGTTTACTCGTGGTCTTTCCACATGGGTAAACTGCCTCAGTACTCATTCTCTCCTATGCCTAAAAATTTCAAATACTCGTCTACGGAAGGTCAAAGAAAAGGTTGGTTACATCCCAAAATTTTGGATGGAGTTTAAAAATGCTGTTTGAAAAATGGGTGTTATAAAGAAGTATAAGTACATGCATATCGTTTGTTGATTAGAATTGATAATTGTAAGAGTGGGTCTGTGCCCACCCCGCCTTTTGAAATGTTTGAAACTCCATTAGGCTATGCTGAACGGTGGAAAGGGGTTTAGTGTAAATGAGAAACACCTAGGAAAGTGGCATCGTCCGATATGAACATTGGATCAAGCAGATGATGCAAAAGTATATATCTCGGGTGGGGAGATTTTCTAATTATTATGTCACGATTTGACCAGCCTCTCGGTATAAATTCGTTAAAGAATTTCTATGACTGCGCAGAGCTCGAACAGCTGATATTTTTCGCCTACGCATATTCTCAAGAAAGTTATACCGAAACTCTACGAGGCTATTTCATATGATATTGAATGTATGAATGAAATGAATTTCTTCAGAATATTCGTAGGTTTCATGCTGTACTTAATGTAGTTATAAGAGACTAACTACAAAATATGTGTAAGAATATTTGCTGTCTGCAATGGTGATCACTTTCGAGCTTTAAGCACAGTAGAAGTGTGAATTTAATTTAAAACTTTGATATCTCATCGTCATGTACTTCCTGTACAAACATAATTAGATACGTATTTTTGTGTTATCTCTAACATTCAAATATTGTAAAATTCAACCTAAAAACAAGTAAGGACGGGACTGTCTTCGGCTATGCCGAAGATTTCATACCTTTCATGAATGGGGCTGAACAATAATCTTATCCCGTTCGCAATCACCGAATAATCGGATGTATAAGATAAGAAATATATAGTGAACAGATCTACATACCTAAACGATTTTTAAGATAAATATAAAATAAACAAGTAAGGAAGGTTAAGTTCGGGTGTAACCGAACATTACATACTCAGTTGAAGGCTATGGTTACAACATAAGGGAAAATAACCATGTAGGAAAATGAACCGAGCGTAATCCTGGAATGTGTTTGAATGACATGTGTATCAAATGAAAGGTATTAAAGAGTATTCTATGAGGGAGTGGGCCATAGTTTTATAGGATATCGCCGTAAAGGTGGATCAGGGTTGACTCTAGAATTTGTTTGTACAATATGGTTATCAAATGAAAGGTGTTAATGAGTATTTTAAAAGGGAGTGATCCTTAGTTCCATAGGTGGACGCCGTTTCGAGATATCGCCATAAGGGTGGACCAGGGGTGACCCTAGAATTTGTTTGTACGATATGGGTATCAAACGAAAGGGGCTAAAGAACATTTTGAAAGGGAGTGGGCCTTAGTTCTATAGGTGGATCAGGGTTGACTCTAGAATTTGTTTGTACAATATGGGTATCAAATGAGAGGGGTTAATGAACATTTTAAAAGGGAGTGGGCCTTAGTTCTATAGGTGGACGCCTTTTCTAGATATCGCCATTAAGGTGGACCAGGGGTGACTCCAGAATGTGTTTGTACGATATGGGTATCGAATTAGCAGTATTAATGAGGGGTTTAAAAGGGAGTGGTTGTAGTTGTATAGGTGGTCGCCTTTTAGAGATATCGCCATAAGGGTGGACCAGGGGTGACTCTAGAATGTGTTTGTACAATATGGGTATCAAATGAAAGGTGTTAATGAGTATTCTAAAAGGGCGTGGGCTTAGTTCTATAGGTTAACGCCTTTTCGAGATATCGCCATAAAGGTGTACCAGGGGTAACTCTAGAATGTGTTTTTATGATATGGGTATCAAATTAAAGGTATTAATGAGGGTTTTAAAAAGGAGTGGTGGTAGTTGTATAGGTGGTCGCCTTTTCGGGATATCGGCATAAAGGGGGACCAGGGGTGACTCTAGAATACGTTTGTACAATATGGGTATCAAACGAAAGGTGTTAATGAGTATTTTAAAAGGGACTGGTGGTAGTTGTATAGGTGGTCGCCTTTTTGGGATATCAGCATAAAGGTGGACCAGGGGTGACTCTAGAATGCGTTTGTACAATATGGCTATCAAACGAAAGGTGTTAGTGAGTATTTTAAAGGGAGTGGGCCTTAGTTCTCTAGGTGGACGCCTTTTCGAGATATCGCCATAAGGGTGGACCAGGGGTGACTCTAGAATGTGTTTGTACAATATGGGTATCAAATGAAAGGTGTTAATGAGTATTCTAAAAGGGCGTGGGCTTAGTTCTATAGGTTAACGCCTTTTCGAGATATCACCATAAAGGTGTACCAGGGGTGACTCTAGAATGTGTTTGTACGATATGGGTATCAAATTAAAGGTATTAATGAGGGTTTAAAAAGGAGTGGCGGTAGTTGTATAGGTGGTCGCCTTTTCAGGATATCGGCATAAAGGGGGACCAGGGGTGACTCTAGAATGCGTTTGTACAATATGGGTATCAAACGAAAGGTGTTAATGAGGGTTTTAAAAGGGAGTGGTGGTAGTTGTATAGGTGGTCGCCTTTTTGGGATATCGCCATAAGTGTGGACCAGGGGTGACTCTAGAATGTGCTTGTACAATATGGGTATCAAACGAAAGCTGTTAATGAGTATTTTAAAAGGGCGTGGGGCTTAGTTCTATAGGTTAACGCCTTTTCGAGATATCGCCATAAAGGTGGACCAGGGATGACTCTAGAATGTGTTTGTACGATATGGGTATCAAATAAAAGGTGTTAATGAGTATTTTAAAAGGGAGTGATCCTTAGTTCCATAGGTGGACGCCGTTTCGAGATATCGCCATAAAGGTGGACCAGGGGTGACCCTAGAATTTGTTTGTACGATATGGGTATCAAATGAAAGGGGTTAATGAGCATTTTAAAAGGCAGTGGTTAGTGGTTAGTTCTATAGGTGGACGTCTTTTCGAGATATCGCCATAAAGGTGGACCCGGGGTGACCCTAGAATGCGTTTGTACAATATGGGAATCAAACGAAAGGTATTAATGAGTATTTCAAAAGAGCGTGGGGCTTATTTCTATAGGTGGACGCCTTTTCGAGATATCGCCATAAAGGTGGACCAGGGGTGACTCTAGAATGTGTTTGTACGATATCGGTATCAAATTAAAAGTATTAATGGTGGTTTTAAAAGGGAGTGGTGGTAGTTGTATAGGTGGTCGCCTTTTCGAGAGATCGCCATAAAGGTGGACCGGGGTGACCCAGAACATCATCTGTTGGATACCGCTAAGTTATTTATATATATAATACCACGAATAGTATTCCTTCCAAGATTTCAAGGGTTTCTTATTTTGCCCTGCAGAACTTTTTCATTTCATTCTTCTTAATATGGTAGGTGTCAGACCTATTTTACAAAGTTTTTTTCTAAAGTTATATTTTGCGTCAATAAACCAATCCAAATACCAATATCAATACAAAGTGAGTTCAGATAAGTACGTGAACTGAGTTTAGTAAAGATATATCGATTTTTGCTCAAGTTATCGTGTTAACGGCCGAGCGAAAGCACAGACGGTCGACTGTGTATAAAAACTGGGCGTGGCTTCAGCCGATTTCGCCCTTTTTCACAGAAATAAGTTATTGTTCACAAGGATTGGTAAATGTTTGTTAGACTTATGGCATTAAAAGTAAATGAAATGAAAATGAAAAAGGGCGGAGCCACGCCCATTTTGAAATTTTCTTTATTTTTGCATTTTGTTGCACCATATCATTAATGGAGTTGAATGTTGACATAATTTACTTATATACTGTAAAGATATTAAATTTTTTGTTAAAATTTGACTTAAACAAATTTCTTTTTAAAGTGGGCGTGGTCGTTCTCCAATTTTGCTAATTTTTATTAAGCATACATATAGTAATGGGAGTAACGTTCCTGCCAAATTTCATCATGACATCTTCAACGACTGCCAAATTACAGCTTGCAAAAGTTTTAAATTACCTTCTTTTAAAAGTGTCCAAAATTTTACTAATTTTCTATTCAGCGTCATCAGTTCATCTCACCTACCAAATTTCATCGCTTTATCCGTCTTTGGTAATGAATTATCGCACTTTTTCGGTTTTTTTCGAAATTTTCGATATCGAAAAAGTGGGCGTGGTTATAGTCCGATATTGTTCATTTTAAATAGCGATCTAAGATGAGTACTCAGGAACCTACATACCAAATTTCATCAAGATACCTCAAAATTTACTCAAGTTATCGTGATAACGGGCAGACGGACGGACGGACATGGCTCAATCAAATTTTTTTTCGATCCTGATGATTTTGATATATGGAAGTCTATATCTATCTCGATTCCTTTATACCTGTACAACCAACCGTTATCCAATCAAAGTTAATATACTCTGTGAGCTCTGCTCAACTGAGTGTAAATAAAATTAAAGAAAAAAAAACTTTTTTAAAAATAAGCTTTTATTATTTTGGTTAATAAAATTAACTAAAAAGTAAACAATAAATTGACTCTAAAGAAATATAACACTTTATAAGTTCATTGTAAGCTTAAACGATAATTAGGCTTTTTCGTCTGCGACAAAAAAATTCTATATTGTACATAATTATATATTTTTAACATTAAAACTTTACACCTAAATTATTAAATCTTACAGTTTATATCACAGTCCAAATTATTCTAATAAAAAACGTGTTAAATTTTGATTGTATAATTAAGAACATTTAGGATCTCATTTTCTTGCTATCGCAATGTAACGCGCTTTTATTAGAACAATTAGGACTGTGATATAAACTGTAAGGTTTAGTAATTTAGGTGTAAAGTTTTAATGTTAAAAATATATAATTATGTACAATATAGAATTTTTTTGTCGCAGACGAAAATGCCTAATTATCGTTTAAGCTTACAATGAACTTATAAAGTGTTATATTTCTTTAGAGTCAATTTATTGTTTACTTTTTAGTTAATTTTATTAACCAAAATAATAAAAGCTTATTTTTAAAAAAGTTTTTTTTTCTTTAATTTTATTTTTTACTTTTTACTTCGTTTTATTAACAAGTAATAGAAGCTTGTTCTTAGAAGAGCCTTTTTCTTAAATTTAATTTAAATATGAATTTTTTTTTTAATTTTTAGTAGGGTAAATTATTATGGCTTTGGCCGTGTAAATTATTATGGTGTATTTGTATATTTTAGATTTAATTCACAATTAATATGTGTGTGTTTGAGCGGCCAAATAATAACAGTAGTATTGCTAAAGTGCTGCTTAGTTGATGGAATATCGCTAATTTCCTAGCGATGATCAGCTGATTGTCAATATTTCGTTCAACGGACGCGCGAAATTGCCACATCTCAAATTTTCCAAGATTTTCTATTCTTGATTTAACTTAAGCTGTTATGCCAATATTTTTCAGCCAGATTTTTTCTAATAGGTAATTTTTCCAAAAGCAAAATAAATTACAGAAAAGATTACAGAGTTAAACAGCCTTAAAAATTCAGCTATGTTGGTTACACACAGAAATACAACAGAGGGTTGTGTCTCCGCTTTTCGCAAGCGTTGAGATTCACCACGCGCAACACGCGTGATTCACCACGTCCAAATATCACAATCCACGGATAGGTATCGGCGGGTTTGTATGGGACTTAGACTGTTATGCCAAAGTAAATACAAATCTTTACCGATAACTGTGTTATCGATTAATTTATCGAATTATAACAAAGTAATATTGCATTGTCATCGGAGTTATATATGTGTGCAAAATTTCAGCTCAATCGGACACCGGGAAGTGTATCAAATTTAACTTGCAAGATTCCATTACAGACAACAAAAGTGAAACTAAATAAAAGCTTATAATAGGTAGGTACTTTGTTTGAGGATGCAAAGCTTCATGTTTTTTGTGGTCTGCATGTAAAAGCTATAACTACGAATCACGTATTTCAAAAATATATGACATAAACGTAACTATTTGATGAAATCTGATGAATTTTGAAGGTTCTATCCGTAAAAAAGGGGCAAAAATTACAGTTTATATGAAGTATATAATATATATGCCACCGATCTCTATGAGTTTTTCAGACAACAATATATGCCATATACGTAAGCGTTCGGTGAAATTTGAAGCTTCTAGCTGTTAAAATGGGGCTAAAATTGCGAAAATATATATATATACCACCATATATATACTATATATACTACCGATCTGTATGATTTTTTCAGACAATAATATATGCCACATACGTAAGCATTCTTTGAAATTTGAAGCCTCTAGCTCTTAAAATAGGGCAGTAATTACGAAAAGTTTCTTATCTGATCAATCGGTTGTGGGGGATATATACTATATATACGACCGATCTCATCAATTTTTTCTGGCAACAATATGTGCAATACACGAAAATATATGGTGAAGTTTGAAGCTTCAATCTGTTAAATTGAGTAAGATATTACAAAAATCCTCTTTTTCTGAAAAATGGTTGTATGGAAGATATATGCTATAGTGGTCCGATCCGGCCGGTTCCGACAAATGTCTAATCGGACACCAAAATACACCCGCTCACCAAATTTTATCAAGATATCTCAAAAATTGAGGAACTAGTTTGCATACAAACAGACAGACAGACAGATGGACATGGCTAAATCAACTCAGCTCTTCAACATGATTATTTCGGTATACTTAATGGTGGGTCTATCTATTTTCCTTTAAGGACTTACAATTTTGGGTTTCGTGACGAAATTAATATACCATTTCATTTTCATGAAAGTTATAAAAATTTCATGTTCATATTAGCATGTAGCCGCCATTTTGTATATTGTTGGCATTACTCGAATGTGTACACCGAATGGAATTGCCGAGTGATAATATTAAAGCCAAAACTCATCTGACTTGCTGATGCCATTCGGAGTCAGTATAGAACATGTAGAGCCAGTCCCGTCAGTTTGGAGGAAGTTTTAGTAGATACCACTGCAAAAACTATAGGAAAGGTAAGACCCAGATCCATCCGCAGGCATGTATATCGCGCCAATTTATATTGTTATTACTAAACCTTCATCTATGATAAAAAAAAAGGTTCGCGTTAATTTGATTATCCTTTATCTTTGATTTTACCCACCTTAATATGTATGCATTTAGTATCAATGTTTTTAGATTTTTCACACGAAACATTTTCAAAACATAATTTTGCGCGTGTTTTGTGACATTCAAAGGAAGTTGAAGTTGACGCCAAACTGGAGCAAAAAAAAAAAAAAAATATAGAAAATGAACTTCACAAAGAACAAGCACGCCAATAAAATATAAAGCAAACACTTCAAAATATTTGAGTGCAGCATTTGACATGTGCTCGTTTATTTAAACATGCACGGAAAAGCATAGTAGCTGCATTCAAATTTATAAACACACACATATACATAACTATGTACGCTTTAAGCCACAAATTTATACGTAAATATTTGCCGTAACCATATCAGCAAACCAGTTAGTTCGTAAATAACTTAGAACTAGTTTGGATTCGAACGCGTAATTTTTATTTGCTTAGTCCCAAGATTTTGCAACGTCTGAAACAGTTACCCCAACTCGCTCTTTCTGCAGTATGCTTTTTGCCTCTACCCCTGCATATTGCTTCCCTTATTCCAATTCTGTTTTATCTTCTTCCTCCCCGCCTTATCCCTTTTATTAATTATCCAATTACTATCTCTTCTACTACAATTCGCCTTATATTTAGCGTGCTTTGCACACAGATTGTATTAAAGTTGATTGGTTGTACAGTAGGGCGGGTCGATTTAAAAATCGCTCATTGCTCTATGAAAATCGTATTCTAGGGATCAAAATAAGAAATTTTGGCGAAGGAACCATAACTCTAAAATGAACTCTGATGTCCTCCCCTTTGGGTCGAACTTTTGGGTAGGGGCAATTCAATTCTACTTTTGGTGTCTTAAAAAAAACAACACAAGCAATTTTACGATCTGCAATTGTGTCACAGTGATACCTTCATTTTTTAAAACGGTTGAATAAAAAACCCACACAACTATGTTTACGACATGCAAATGCATCACAGTGATGTCTTGGTTTTAAAAGGGGGTTGAAAATCGCTAATTTCTAATAATTTTTTTTAATTTCTTTTCTATTACTAAGTTAAATTCATTTTTTCATTTACATATTGTTACGAATATTAGCAAAACTAAGGAGTGCTGCCAGCTCTAAGCCAATCTAAGCAGTGACGTGAATGCACATCAATAATTCAATCATTATGTATCTACATAAACGAATAAATAATTGCGTCTACACATATGTACACATTCCGACGAGCAACATTTACATACAAGGCAGCAAGAGATGAGATGTCACACACCGATGAATTTACTTATACGCTTATGTGTGTGCGGGAGACTGTAAACTACAAACACATGCATATACCTTATCTGAGTTGTCACAAGAGAGAGCAATAATTTGTGCACGTAGTTGTGGCTGGCGATTTTGTAGCCGAAACAACTAGTAACTTCTGGAAATCGAAGAGCCTAGAAGTATGCAGCGTAAACTATAAAAGCGGCGCCAGCGAGTAAGAAGTAATTCAGTTTGATTTGAATTGTCAAGCAGTTACGAGTAAGACGATATCTAGCGAGCAATAGCACTATTATTTTGAAAGTCAGTTTCCTTTAAGATATGAGTTTGGTTATTAAGCTATTCGTTGCACAGTTTGAGTGTTATTGTGAAGTATTTTAATAAAGGCCATTTTTCCGTTATTCAATATTGGAGTTATTTATTCAACAGTTTAGCGATACGATCCTAGCAAAAGGGCAAATAAGAGGATTTGCAGGAAATTCGTTACAATTGGTGTCAGAAGAGGAATTGTTGAATAAATTCTAGAGGACAACAAGGACATGGCAAAGTTAAGTGAATTGAAGATCCCGCAACTGAAGAAGGAGTTGGAGAGCCGTGGATTGAATACAAGCGGCGTTAAACTCGAACTTCAGGCACGGCTACGAGAAGCAATGGAAGCAGAAGGAATTGATGTGGAAGAGCATGTCTTTCATCTTGATGGCGAGGAGACAACAAAAATTGAAGAGAAGAACGAAACATCGCAGACGGTTACCAGTACAGACTTGAACATGATTTTAGCTCCAATATCTGCTCAAACATCGACAGTGTCATCTCAACTGGCAGAACAGCAGACATATATGGAATCGCAGGAGAACCGTATAACATCCAAGATGGAAGAACAGAAGACATATATGGCATCACAACTGGAATCCCAAGAGACACGAATAACATCGAAGATTGAAGCACAAGAAACGCGAATGTCAGAAATGTCGACACAGATTACATCCAAGATGGAAATGCAATTGGAAGAACAGAAGACATATATGGCATCCCAACTGGAATCGCAGGAGACACGCATAACATCAAAGATGGAAGAACAAGAGGAGCGCTTATCATTGCAGGTGGCACAAATGTCTTCACAGTTAGAAGCACAGGAAGCAAGGGTAACATCAAAGCTGGAAGCGCAGGATGCAAAAATCGCTCAATTTCAGGCAGAAGTCGATGATTTGAAGGGTCGTATGGAGCAGTTACAATTAAATCGTCCTGCAGTTTCAGCGAGTAATTCAAAGGTAAAAACACCATCCTTTGACGGTTCTGTTCCTTTCCAGGTCTTTAAGCTACAGTTTGAGAAGACCGCAGCAGTGAACAACTGGAATGTGGAAGATAAAGTTGCCGCACTCTTCGTTGCATTGAAAGGACCAGCTGCCGAAATCTTACAGACTATTCCAGAATACGAACGGAACAGTTATGACGCATTGATGGCTGCTGTAGAACGGCGATACGGAAGCGAACACAGGAAACAGATATTTCAAATAGAATTGCAAAACCGCTACCAAAAAGCTAACGAGACCTTGCAGGAGTTTGCTTCTGACATTGAAAGATTGGCTCATCTTGCAAATGCGGATGCACCCGTGGAATACACGGAAAGAGTGAAGATTCAGAGCTTTATAAATGGCATACGAGATGTGGAAACGAAGCGAGCTACATACGCGAACCCAAAACTGACATTTGCTGAAACGGTATCACATGCATTGACTCAGGAAACTGCCTCCCTATTAAGTAAACCAGCATATAAGGCTCATCGTGTAGAAGTAGAAAGGCCAGAATGGGTAGACACAATTTTGGAAGCACTGAAGGGATCACAACAGAAAAATGCCGGAGTTATTTAATTGTTTCAAGTGCGGCAACCCAGGTCATATTGCACGACATTGCAGCACCGGTCCCAATAGCTCCAACAATGTGGGTGGCCGTAAACGCAGAGCTGAAGGAGATGAGCAAATCTCCAAGTCCACTCAATCGTTAAACTAAAGCGAGTCAGCCGCAAGGGGCGACAGCTGGCTCCCTCAATTGAATGCCCCATAATCTCTATCTCACAAATTGGAAGAAGGTCAAACAATCTTACTGTCGGAGGACATGTGGATGGAAAGGAACGTTTACTGACTGTAGATACGGGTGCATCTCATTCCATCATTCGAGCGGATTTAGTCAACAAGAAGATAACACCATTGCATGGAGCAAGATTGCGTACAGCCACTGGAGAAGACAGCACGGTTCTAGGAAAAGTATCATGTGTGTCGCAAATTGGTAGAAAATCGAGCAGTCTTACCGTCAGAGGGAATGTGGATGGCAACGAACGAATACTGACTGTAGATACGGGCGCATCTCATTCCTTGATCCGATCTGACTTGGTCAACAGGAGAGTAAAACCGTTACCTGGAGCAAAGTTGCGTACGATCACTGGCGAGTATAACCAAGTTCAGGGAGAAGTGATATGTGAAGTATTGATTGGGAAGGTCATGGTCCTACACAAATTTGTTGTGGCGGAGATTGTTGATGAAGTTTTATTGGGAGTAGATTTCTTGGTTGACCATGACATCAAGATCGATATGCAGAGAAGGGTGATGCGTTATGAGAACCAAGATGTGCCACTTAACTTTAGTTTGGAAAAAGGGTTCAGCAGTAATCGGGTACTGGTGGAGAAGACTCGACAAAGGCCACGGAAGTCGAAGGCAAAGGTTGATAGATCGAATGGGCCAAATAAATCAAAATCAAAAGTACCTGCGAGAGAAACACTGGCATTGACAAAACCTAAAAGACGCAGGAAAATGAAGCAACGAATTTTCGAGAAGGAATGCGAGGGTAGTTTCAATCCAGAGCGCACTACTGTGGGGAAACGTGGGAACGATACTGATTATGCAAAGCAAATCCGTCCAGCGCAAGCTCTACGAAGTAGTTCATCGGCCAAACAACAGAGTGTAAAGGAACGAACCAGGGTATTGAGTGGTACGATGAAACACAGGTACCATGAGAACAATAATTCGAAAAGTTTCTTGGCGGGAGATTTGGTACTGTTATACAACCCTCACCGGCGGAAAGTTGTTCCATCCAAATTTCGGTGCAGTTGGGAAGGCCCGTACAAGATTGTGAAGAAGTTCAGTGATACCATCTACCGCATACAAAGCATTGAGATACCACGGAGTAGAAGAGTGGTACATTTGGCGATGCTAGCAGCGTTTAGATCGAGAGATTTGTCTGATCGGGACGATCAGACTTAGGTGGAGGGCAGTGTTACGAATATTAGCAAAACTAAGGAGTGCTGCCAGCTCTAAGCCAATCTAAGCAGTGACGTGAATGCACATCAATAATTCAATCATTATGTATCTACATAAACGAATAAATAATTGCGTCTACACATATGTACACATTCCGACGAGCAACATTTACATACAAGGCAGCAAGAGATGAGATGTCACACACCGATGAATTTACTTATACGCTTATGTGTGTGCGGGAGACTGTAAACTACAAACACATGCATATACCTTATCTGAGTTGTCACAAGAGAGAGCAATAATTTGTGCACGTAGTTGTGGCTGGCGATTTTGTAGCCGAAACAACTAGTAACTTCTGGAAATCGAAGAGCCTAGAAGTATGCAGCGTAAACTATAAAAGCGGCGCCAGCGAGTAAGAAGTAATTCAGTTTGATTTGAATTGTCAAGCAGTTACGAGTAAGACGATATCTAGCGAGCAATAGCACTATTATTTTGAAAGTCAGTTTCCTTTAAGATATGAGTTTGGTTATTAAGCTATTCGTTGCACAGTTTGAGTGTTATTGTGAAGTATTTTAATAAAGGCCATTTTTCCGTTATTCAATATTGGAGTTATTTATTCAACAGTTTAGCGATACGATCCTAGCAAAAGGGCAAATAAGAGGATTTGCAGGAAATTCGTTACAATATGTTCTGACTAAATAAATTTCTAAAGAGAAAAATAAACTCCAAAAAGAAAAAACATAGGCATTTCCAAGTGGGATTTTTCAAAATTTGCCCCTACTACCCAAAGGGGGGGGATACAGAATTCGGAATCCCTAGAATATGATTTTCACAGAGCAATGGGCGATTTTTTTGCCTCCCCACAAATCGACCCAGCCTATTGTACAGGTATAAAGGAATCTGATAGTATAGACTTCCATATATCAAAGTCATCAGTATCGAACAAAATTTGATTGCGCCATGTCCGTCCGTCCGTCCGTTCGTCTGTCCGTTAACACGATAACTTGAGTAAATATCGAGAGATCTTCACCAAATGTGGTACACCAGCTTATCTGGACCAAGAATATATTGGTATTGAAAATGAGCGAAATCGGATGATAACCACGCCCACTTTTTATATGTATAACATTTTGGAAAACACAAAAAACCTGATTATTTAGTAAATAACACACCTAAAATGTTAAAATTGGACATGTGGACTCATATTGAGACTCTCGATAAAAATTTTATTAAATTTTTTAAAATGGGTGTGGCACCGCCCACTTATGATAAAATCAATTTTACAAATATTATTAATCATAAATCAAAAATTTTTAAACCTATCGTATCTGACAAAATTCAGCAGAGATATTGCCTTTACTATAAGGAATGCGTTAAAGAAAAATTAACGAAATCGGTTAAGAACCACGCCTACTTTATTATAAAAGATTTCTAAAAGTATCGTGGACGAATAAGATAAGCTCTGCCTTTGCAACAAAGAGCTTTATATCAATGGTATTTCGTTTCCCAAGTGGTTTTATAACAATAAATAGGAAAATCTTCAAATTTTTAAAAATGGGCGTGGCAATGCCCCTTTTATGACTAAGCAATTTTCTACGTTTCGGTAGGCATAACTTGAAGAAAAATTTACGTATCGTAGTGAAATTTTGTACACATATTTCCTTATAGCAGAAAATATTTCTAGTAAAAATGGACGGGAACGATTAAATACCACCGTGACTTAGATATAAAACAAGTAAAGTTGTCTAAATTCGGGTGTAACCGAACATTATATACTCAGCGTGAGCTTCAATTGTACTTTTCGATTCAGATAAATTACTTTTCTACATAACACGTGGCACTGCCCGTCTAAAAAAAAATTTTCTCCCCAGTTCCTTGCAATAAAACTAGATAAGTGCCACACCCATTTTCAAAAATTTTGGTGTTTTCCTATTTAATGTTATAATTCAATTTAGAAAGTAAAATTCTATTAATACAAAGCTCTTTTTCGCTAAGACTTAGTTTATTATTTTCGTTTACGGCCCTTTTAGAAATCTTTTATATAAAAGTGGGCGTGGTCCTTAACCGATTTCGATATTTTTTTTTTTCAAAGCATTACTTACTTACTTAATTGGTGCTTAACCGTCTAAACGGTTATGGCCGTCCAACAAGGCGCGCCAGTCGTTCCTTCGCTCCGCCATCCGGCGCCAATTGGTCACACCAAGGGAGTTCAAATCGTTTTCCACCTAGTCCTGCCAACGGAGTGGGGGCCTCCCTCTACCTCTGCTTCCATATTTTCAAAGCATTCCTTATAGTAAAGCAACCCCTCTGATGAATTTTGTTAGATACGATAGGTTTAAAGATTTTTGATTTATGATTAATAATATTTGTAAAATTGATTTTATCACAAGTGGGCGGTGCCACATCCATTTTAAAAAATTTAGTAAAATTTTTATCGAGTGTCTCAATAAGAGTCCACATGTCCAATTTCAACAATCTGGGTGTGTTATTTACTAAATAATCAGGTTTGTTGTGTTTTCCAAAATGTTATACATATAAAAAGTGGGCGTGGTTATCATACGATATGGCTCATTTTCAATACCAATATATTCTGGGTCCAGATAAGCTCGTGTACTAAATTTGGTGAAGATATCTCAATATTTAATCAAGTTTTCGTGTTAACTGACAGACGGACGGGCGGATGGACGGACAGCCATGGCTGGATCAAATTTTTTTTCGATACTGATGATTTTGATATATGGAAGTCTATATCTATCTCGGTTCCTTAATACCCGTACATCAACCGTTCTCCAATAAAGTTAATATACTCTTTGTGCAAAGCACGCTGAATATAACAAGTTTAAAAGAGTCGTAGACTTGAACAATAAGCTATGACCTGGCAAATTATAATTTTGAAAAATGATATTTCACTTATCAAATTTTATTGTAAAGGGAAATGGGGAGATATTTTTTTTTAAACGGGCGGTGCCACGTGTTATGTAGAAAAGTAATTTATCTGAAATGAAATGTACGTTTTTTTCTACTTTTTCCTATTCTTAGGCTTCCTTATATTTTACTTTCCTTCTTCCTCCTACCTCCTCATCCTGTAGCTCTTGCTTTGCTTTCCAACTGCTTTGCCTACTACTCCATTATCTACGCAAACAAAATATTGAATATAATCCCGAAGAAGTCTTTAAGTTCAAATCACAGTTAAATGCGATAGCCTAAAGTGGTTCCTATATGAATTCTAAAGTTTGCAATAGCCCTCCCCCGAATTTGAAGCTTGTATTGAGGGGGTCTTCTTAATTAAAAAAAGAAATGTATGTCCTTCCGAATACGGCCGAGTTGTCTTAGTTGGAATACCTTTATGCCTATTCTAATTGAGAAAGGGATAACGCTTGCTGCATTAAGACTTCAAAATGCTTCTTGCTAAAGAGAGGAAGTATGACAGGGTATAAAAAGTAGCAATAAAATACACTGAAAATCCCACATTGCAACTACGGGATGCAATGGCCTCTACAATCACAGTTTAACGGAATTTTTGGGAGTTTATTGTAGGCAGAGATCTTTGGGAAACAGGAAATCCATATACTGACCTTGACTCAAAGGTATGGCCCACAGATGGATGACTTCAAGAAATCGATACCAATAAAATGCCACGCTTCTATTTTTTTGACATAGAAAAGAAGTGAGAGGCCTATCCTCGAGGAGTAATCTCATAATATCATACAGATAGGCGAGTTTGCGTGCCCCGCAGTCTTAGACAAGAACTTCTAATATTTTGGAGTCGTTAATGATCTGGGAGTCATAAACAAGGTGTGGAAACTAACTGGATAATGTCTTCTGAAGTACATTCTCGTAAATTTGGCCCTGACAGTAACAGCAGATGTAGGAAGTGCGAGCCGCGTGAGGAAACAGTTAAGCTCGTTCAGTGCTCTAGCTACTAGGGGCGGCAACATCTCTAGTCAGAAACATAGGTAGGCCCTAGAAGTATTTTGGTACTTGCCTAAAAGATGAAGGGCAACCATAAGTGACTGCAGTTTAGACGACACTGGATTTAATATGCAGGGTAAAGGCAGGTCAAACTTTGTGTACAGACAACAGCGAGATCATTCGCCCATCATCCAAATCTTAGCAGAGAAGACCCTCTAACTATAACTGGGTTCTATACGGGCACACAACCATATCACCTAAGTAAGTTGAATCTTTTTGATACACAACTCTCGTTTTTTTGAGCTGGGGGATGAAACGCCGGTTAACATACACATACTTTCTGACAAGACAGGAGTGCTCATATTTGATGGCGTGATTCCTAATCCCCTCAAGATATGGAGTAAAATGTCTGAAAATGTACTCAAATACATTAAAATATTCACATACATTAACATACGTCTTTATTTTCCTGGAGAAGCTGCGCACTTAATGGCATAGAACCCCTCTTGGCTGACAATTCGAGGGTCAAAATGTTATTATGCCTCAATGATGTGATATGCATGACTTTGTGTAAAACCTATCTCCAGTTCCTTTTTCGATTTCCAGCAGTCTTTATATAACGTTTTCTAAAGTAATGTCGAAGACCGCCTAAGTTCTACCCTCCCATCCCTCTTCCACGGACACCTTGTGTTCTATAACTTGAAGTCAACAACTGCTGATTATATAGTCTCTTTCGGACAACTGATAACGGCTGATTATCTTTTTCTTCATGTAGTGTTAGGAAGACCTCCGCAGGTTTTGGGCAGTTTTAACGATGTTCAATGTTCTTTATCAAAAAAGATGCGGCATATTATGGAAAATAATACCATTAAAATACTAGCCCGACTATTTCGGGAACGATTTGATATGAGCACAATATACCTCCTAGTGCGTCTAAGCATTTTGGTCCAAATCTTGAACGTACTAAAACAGAGCTACAAAGTGAACACTGCTCACTTTTCACAGGCATATAAGCTTTAGCATCTTCGGAGTCTACTGTAAAATAAATAAATCAAGTAAGGAAGCGTAAGTTCGGCTGTAACCGAACACTACATACTCAGCTGCCAAATTATAGCTTGCAAAACTTTTAAATTACCTTCTTTTAAAACTGGGCGGTGCCACGCCCATTGCCCAAAATTTTACTAATTTTCTATTCTGCGTCATAAGGTCAACCCACCTACCAAGTTTCATCGCTTAATCCATCTTTGGTAATGAATTATCGCACTTTTTCGGTTTTTCGAGATTTTCGATATCGAAAAAGTGGGCGTGGTTATACTCCAATTTCGTTCAGATGCCCAGGAAATTACATACCAAATTTCAGTAAGATACCTCAAAATTTACTCAAGTTATCGTGCTTACAGACGGACGGACAGACGGACGGACATGGCTAAATGAATTTCTTTTTTCGCGCAGATCATTTTGATATATAGAGGTCTATATCTATCTCGATTAGTTTATGCCGTTACGGGGTACCGTTATGCGAACAAAATTAATATACTCTCTTAGCTGTGCTCTGCTGAGTATAAAAGTAGAAGGCGCCATAGCCTTTTAAGAGATTTTAGGACGAGTTTCTCTCTCAATTTGGCTAGTGATTCTTTTAATTTTTCAAACAAATTTGCGGGACAGGACCTACATGTTTTACGCTGACTCCGAGCGCCATTTGCAAGGCAGATGAGTTTTCATTGAGAAGCTGTTTATGGCAAATATACACACGGAGTGTTTGCTAATTCACTGCCGAGAGGCAACTCCGCTAAGAAAACCAAAAAATTTTGAAGTTGCTTAGCCGATGCGTGAACCCACACCGCGGCCACCACTATAGTGGCTTTCCGCAGACTAAAGCACCTTACGTTGAGAGACTAAGCTGCGCATACCATAAAGACAATAAACGTTTAGTAAGGTTGTATTAATGGATGGATATAGCTCAAAATTCGATCTGAGGTGCTGGCTATATCATCTAATGGAATGGGAAACTAACTTTTACTCATACACAAAGAAATATGGCTGCAGCTGGGGCTCCGATTAGTCACAATATGATCTTTTTCGAACTATTTCGTTTTCACTAAGAAATTTCTAGTTCTAAACTGTTTTTCTTTTGTAACTGGTTTTTAATTTAACTCTAGTTAGTTGTATTGAATTGCATATTCACAGCAACAAACATGATGATGTTTGCCTTGTACTTCCGGCTGTGCCGATCACTTTATGCTTCAGTTTTTGGCATTCATGACACATTTACCTTTTACTTCATGTTGATGCATTTGATATCAACCGTTACATTGCCACCAATATAATGTATTTATTATATTTGCCATTTTTGTTGCAATTTTTTGTTGCTGCTGCTGCTGCTGATGCTATTCTGGCAAATTCAAAAAACAAAATTCGTATACCTACATATATTTTAGCTGAATTGCTAATATTCTGTTGATTGCCCATATTCAGTTTTCATAAAAATTCTTATCTATGTGTTCACATAAAAATACTAATGTTTACATATATATTAGGGTGGCCCTTCGTTGTATGGAGGGAACAAAAGTGTTTGGATTCTTGATCTCACCCCCTAAAAATATGCGAGTAGCTCAAAAACGAATACATACAAAGTTTTAGGCCAATCAAAAAAGATTTAGTGGTGGCGCAAAGGGCTTGTAATCCTGAAAATGACGAATTTTACAATTAAAATTAACTGCTTCTCCACACCGTAATAAAATCCGTATTTTATTACTTTTCTAAAATGGCCACAATCTTCAAAATCGGTCGATCAATAAAAGAGTTACAGGGCAAAATATATATTGCTTTCGACAAACAAATATGAAAAGTAAATTAAGTCTGTGCAATTGTGGTATTTGGGTAAAAAACGCTCAAATAAACTTTTTTATACACAAAGTATAAAGAAATGAAAATATATATTTTAAAATTGCATACAACTACAAAAAATTTCTTTGAAGTTTTCTTATTAAAACTATACTGCTCTTGAATGGAAAAATTTTGAATCGTAGGTTTTTTTTAATACATAGATTGCGGCACTTTGCATTGGGATGGAAAACCACTTCCAGAAATAACAGGTCGTGAAAAGGTGAAACGACTTCCATATGTTGTTACTTACAGGAATGGCCAACAGCTAATAAATAGGAGCTCCAAAATTATATGCTGCAAAAGGCCCGGAAATAGCTGATTCGTTGTATGAACTGTTATTTGAATGGGATCTGAAGGACAACAGGCCACAATCTGTTGTTTTTATATGACATCTGTTAACACAGGCGTTATAAAAGCAGTTGAAACGTTATTAGAAAAAAAAAACTTGAGCGAAAACTTTTGTATCTACCTTGTCGTCGTCATATTTATGAAGTTCTGCTGAAGTTATTTTCAAGTAAATACTAGTAAGGACGTTCAGTTATTTCGGCGATTTCAAGAAAATTGCAAAAACATCGACAAAAATAGTTTTAGAAATTTGCTACAAAATAACTAATTGAAATTACTTTTAAGCGATAGCAAAGATATTATTTTAAAAAACCCTCTAAGGCAAAGTTGAAAAAGAAATTAGTAAGGGATGACTATAGGGAATTATTGGAATTAACATCTATATGTCTAGGAGCAAGTGATGGCATAAAATTTCGTGTACCAGAGCCCACTCGTCATTTTCGGTGGATGTCTAAGGCATTGTATTGCTTAAAAATCTATTTATTTCGTGAACAGTTTAAACTAACGGAGGAGTATGAAGAGAATTCGATAGCAAGTATATGCGCGTTTATTATACAATTCTATGTTAAGCTTTGGTTTTACTGTACCAATCCTCATAGAGCACCTCTTCAAGATTTATCTTTTATTAAAGAAATTTATAAATACAGAAATCTTAATAAAAAATATCTGAAATTGGATTAAAAAGTTTGGTAGCCACCTATGGTACCTGTCTGAAGAATGTATTGCATTGGCATTGTTCGATGATGACGTCTCTTGTACCATGAAGAAAAAGATTGTGGAAAAAAGCAAAAGTATAGGACAACTGCGACAAGGAAACAGAAAATTTAAAGAGGTTACACTTAAGGCCCAGTGAAATCAATAAATTTATAGAAAAAGAACTACACCATTTTGTAACAGGAAATACAATTGATTTTTTTGGTCGGTTTGGGATATCATCTCAATTTCTGGAGGTAGATCCACTATACTGGGGGGATACAGGAACCTATAAAAAAAGTAAGGATACGGTTATAAATATAAAAGTAGTTAAAGACACAGCAGAACGGGAAGTAAAGCTTATGGAAGAATATAATGGAATACTTACAAATGACGAACAAGAAAAACAATATTTTTTACAAGTTGTAACTGATTACAAAAAACAATGTCAATCACATACTAAATCATACTTAATTAGATCCTAGGAAATAATATCATATTATGTACGCGTCAGCTAAAGTTTCACAAAATATATGTATATGTTTTAAAAATGTATTTTCAAAAAAATGTATAATAAACAAATTTGAAACAAACTCATTTACGTATACTCATAATATACGCATTCTTGAAGTAATAACACTGTGTTTAAGGCATAATTTATTTTATAACTTTATTACTATTTGTCCAATTTTAACACGATAAATTAAGTTTCGCCCATAAAAAATGAAGTAGGGTTGACCAAATTTAAGAAATTGTAAATATTCGTCATTTTTCAGGACTTTAAACTCTTTGCGCCACCTCTAACCCTTTTTCGATTGACCTAAAACTTTGTATATTCTAGTTTTTAGGCTATTCGCATATTTCTAGGGGGTGAGATCGAGAATCGGAACACTTTGGAAAATAACGGCCACCCTAATGTATACGCATAAAAGTGTGTAAATTCTAGGTGGTGTATCTACTTGAACGTGTGAATCAAATCCAAATACACATTTAGATAGTGGCATTTGTGCAAATGCTTTTACAATATTTATTACTAAATTTATTAAAATTTACTGCTAGTATTAAAATATATAAACATAAAAGCACTGGTAAATTAATCAAAAAATCTGAAATTGACAGAAATTCAATAAGAGGAGTTAATTATGACTCAACCACTACCCAATTACCGGCTCGTGTTTGTTTTCTTAAGCTGGTTTTAGCTGTTGGCGATCAAAGTGGTACATATCTTCAATAATCCGTTCATTACCCAAACACTTTTCATTGCGATGGTTGGACCATTCTTGAAATATGCCTTAGATAATTATTCAAACATCGGATCTAATTTCATGATCAATGGCCCAACCATCGACTCTATTATGCCAACATCAACACATCGTAGCCCAATACTTAGTAACAAATTAGCATGTAAAAGGGCGTTTTTTGTATTTACCTAAGATCCCACCATTTTAAGGGTAATGAAATCCAGTTGCAATGCAATTCCACCTTGAATTCCATTACTATTCTATTCCATTTATATTAAAGTAAATCTTTCACTATCATGTTCTGACTCTTTGGCACTATATGTCACATACATGTTATATTTCTACAATTTTAATAAAATTATTAGGGGATGTGAACAGCCCGTTTGAGGAGGAGGAATAATAATAAACAAACCGTGATGCATTAAGGGGCGGCGATTCAACCTTGCCAACACATCATGATTTAAATGTCCATTCGCTGTGAATAACTACTTCGACGTCATCTATAAAAGATACATCTTCATTTATCACAGATACTGATCACATTTACTTTAGATCAGATGCCATCGGTCAGCACAGTCTAACACAGTTCCAACCATTTCAAAAAGAAGATTGGGCACATGGGATGCGATGAAAATTTCTTCAACCTTCCGCAGCAGAGTCTTTGAAATATCTATAATCCGGTTAGAACTAGTAAAGCGTAAATTTGTTGCCAACTTTCTAACGAAGAAGCCCGCTCTACTCCGAATAGAATACTTTATTGCCATCTCCAAAGAAGAATAGACTGCACAGCTTCATTAAGAATGCTTTATTGTCAACTTCCACGAAAGTGAATTCATCGCTTTATGGAAAAGGCCGAAGACAACCGCCAATGAACGATATGAAACCGCAACCCTCGTTATTCATACGAATTCTCAAGGCAGGATTAAGACCTGGCAGTGATCTGGCAGTTTGTAAGGTTTGTTTATTTTCCGTTCAGCACAATATCCAGCACAATATCACAATATCCTCCCATTACTTTGTAACTATCAGTGTACTCGTGTATCACCTCGTCTGCTATTTGGGCACTCTTGCGCTAACCATGGCCTTATTATCTGTGCTCAAGCTGCCCCGGGGCACTGAGCCTCATTGCAGTTGTAAACGCTATGTCATTTGCTACCAGGTCTAGAGGTGGAATGTTCAGCATGGCATACTGTGCAGCGTTCGGGATTGTTTTCAGCATTGATAGCCTGCGTACTTCCTCTAAACTTTTGAGGTAGATTCTGTGTTGTATTGCTGTCTCCAAAACAAGGACTACATAGAATACAACGAGAGAAACAGGGCGGTAGACCCCACGTGCACCCCAGCGTTTTTTATATGTACAAAGTGCCGTCGAAACCTACCTAGAATGATTCATTTATAATTTTTGCAAGCTTTCTCATGCAGACTCACCCCTCCTAGGTTAGGCCTGGTTCAGTTTGGGACCTTTTTCCTATTAGAAAATAATACTATATCTATCTTCTCCTGTTTGGCAGTCAGCAAGATATTAGATGCCCAGGTATATATGTATATCCCGCAGCATCCGATCCATTAAAGAGGTAATTGTTGGAAGGTAATTTCCACTTGCGACAACTGCAAAGTTATTTGCATACGCCGTAAGTTTTATGGGTCCCTTAACGAAGCGTCTGAGCGGTTGTTGAAGCTACCCCGCAATGCGGTGTGCCAACCTTCACTGATTTCGTGGTATCATTGAACTCCCATTGTGAAGTAATTGTTCAACAATTTAGCATAAAGCCGATCCATTGGGTTATGGGTGGATGTACTTCAATGTAGTAAAGACCGTTATTGGGGGAATAGTTAGTTAAGAAATCGATAAATCTTATTTATAATAGTAAGCGAGTGCCACCGAGGCGGCCACCGTGGTGTGATGGGTAGCGTGCTCCGCCTATCACACCGTATGCCCTGGGTTCAACTCCCGGGCAAAGCAACATCAAAATTTTAGAAATAAGATTTTTCAATTAGAAGAAAATTTTTCTAAGCGGGGTCGCCCCTCGGCAGTGTTTGGCAAGCACTCCGGGTGTATTTCTGCTATGAAAAGCTCTCAGTGAAAACTCATCTGCTTTGCAGATGCCGTTCGGAGTCGGCAGAAAACATGTAGGTCCCGTCCGGCCAATTTGTAGGGAAAATCAAGAGGAGCACGACGCAAATTGGAAGAGAAGCTCGGCCTTGGATCTCTTCGGAGGTTATCGCGCCTTACATTTATTTATTTTTTTTTAAGCGAGTGCCACTATTTAACTTATGGAGCATCCAGTTGTTATAAGTGATTCGATTTTGCTCTAACTTACCCCTTATTATACTCCATTTGCTATAAACATCCTTTATATATTTTTAACAATCAATCTACTTTGAGTATCGAATTCGTTTGAAGTGAGCGCTTAAAAATCCACCCAATTTCCATGATGTGCTACTAAGTACAGAAAAAACATATATAAATGTTAATTTGTATGTCTAATAAAACGAAACTGTCGATGCACCTGAAACCATCGATATGCACAGAAGTTATCCTAAGTTGGTTTTATCTACATATGTATGTACATACATACATACGTTCAGGTCGTAAGCACACCCGAGATCGTTTTGTGAGTTTTTGCTTGAATGCTCTTTGAAATGCACTTTATCTCAAATTAAAGCAGTGCACAAAGCATCAAACGCACATAAACAAACATAAATATATCGATATGGATATTTGACCTCGGACATGACAGAGGAGTACATATCGTTTTAATTGTTGTGCATTTATGTGTTAACATTGGGATGGGTCGCCGAAAAGAAATTGCAAAAGTTCGACCCCAAAATTGAAGTTAATGGCTCGGAACAAAATTTTATAACTTTTTATCTTTCTAAATACGTACATATGTCGAAAACTTGATTTTTAATAACTTGGTTATTTGACATCCTATTTGTAAAACTCAGCGGCAGGAATCGGTTGGGCATGTTCTGTGTTCGTGCCCTGCGCTCGCCAAGTCAATGCTCCAGTTATAAGGGGCGGCAGCAATTAAGCTAGATCCTAGAAAACTTCTGATGTTTGAAAAGAGGACAAAGTTGTTCTATAACATAGCTCCTGTCACCTGATTGAGGTGCTTGGTTGTCAAACAAATTCTGCTTATACTATGGACGCATTCAGTCTATGTGAGATCTTTATTGACTGGCCAATTGAACCGAAACAAGCCTACATAGGTATTACAACTTGACAGGTACCCAATCTATGATCATAGTTTGGGTTTTCTAGGTTATCAAAAATTTACTTAAAATTGGAAAAAGAAATTTTCCACTTGGACGTGGTTTTTAAATTTCACCATCCTTGTAGCGCTAAGCGAAATTTTTCCCTCATGGTGCATTGCATCGCGGTCGGAAGATTTATGACTCTAGCCTCAAAGGAAGTTACTCAAAAATCGACTGCAAGATTCCCCAAAATTGAAGCGAAACTTATATGATAGAAGAAGTGACGACAAGTTAATAATCAGAATAAAAAAACTATCTCGCTTCTACTGACACATATCAAGCACATTTTTTCCCTTGTTCCTATCAAAATAAAATTTGAGCTTTGGTACGGGTTTGTTGCAACTTTTTTATTTCTAATAGTAAAAGACCCAATCTAATATACATACATCAAAATATGTCTATGTGTTCAACACTTATATGCATTCCTCAATTTTGGCACACAATAAAATTTTGTACGTATACGAAATGAAAGAGTTACTCAAAAGCAAACACCCACACATTCGTGAACACTTAACCTCACATGCCCACAGACAAACATATGCTTCAACTATTCAAGGACCAAAAGAAAACAATGACGATACGGAAAACGATTCTTACTCTTCTTTTATGTTAGTTATATCTTTTAACTGCACTTTAAACTGGAAATATTGACGCATTATTCTTTAGCACTTGACATGTGTGGGTGTAAATATGGGAGCGTTTCAGTTCATTTTACTCCAGTTTTGTTGCATTTACAGAGAAAGTCACTTTGTTCTCTTAATATATACTTTTTCATACCAAGTAGCGCAATGCAACAATATATAAACTTCACTTATACAATCTTGATTTATACCTTGGATCTGGAAAACATGTCCCGAGGGAGGGAGGGAGGTTCTCTAACTTGTTTTCAACAGGATGACGTATTAGAAGTTGTCATTCCTCAAACCTAAAATTTGTAGGCTACGACGTTTTTGCACTGGTAGCATCATATATCCTGAAAGGAGCGCAAAACCTTGAGGAGGTTGTTGTTGTTAAAGCAGTGCTTCGTCCCATCCAATAGGTGCAACCACTCACAAATTGTCATCAATATTTTTCAACGGGCGTCCAAGGAAATTTGCAGTTTCAACAGGGATGGATCAGAGTGAGAGGACTGGTGTTGGTTCTACATAGGGCACAATAGCCCAATGTTTGCAGTGCAATCCTCAATAAATTATATATCCACATTGCAATTAAAGAGATGGTTGGTGTTATGTGGGGACACATTGCAAGTAGGACATATGTGTGTCGGAGTTGATTTTGGATAGGTAAGAGTTAACTTGTTACAGAATCCAGATCGAAGTTGAGCTGAGGTGCGTCTTCTTCTGCTAGTTCAGGGTATTAATCTTTAAGAACGGGGTTCGCCGGGCAATTCCTGGCATAGAGGCCCGACGCCTACGGTGGAACTCTCAGATGTCATATTTCCTCATAATGCTTGCGGATATTACTTCTTAAGCTCCTGGGGGGCGGCGTCACTTCAATACGATGTTTTTTGGGATGCCCAGGTGTCTGGGTATTCAACAGAACCTGTTTGTTCAGCATTTTATTTCCCACCATAATAGGAAGTACTCTCATTTCACTGTGTGTGTGGTGAGAGAAGTGTTTTGAAAGGCTTGTAATTTTTTCCACTTCCTTTGGGCTTGGCGACCATATCGTGGACGTATAGCATGCAGTTTGTATGTTTATAATGTAATTATTATGTAATTAGTTTATCCTTACCAAGCGCTGCCAGCAAAATATTTGATGATTTTATTACGACTCTGGACTTTTGTTACAATTGCGCATGCACACTCGCCAAACCGTAAATCCTAGTCGAATGTAAAACGGATTAGTTTTGGGTATCAGACAGTCCGTAGCTTAACGCCATCGACGCGGGTATCCAATATGGTCGACATTTGCCATGTCCATGTTTTAAATAACATCGCCAATCATTTGATCGATGACAATGTTTATTTTATTACATAGCTAATCGATGGCTGGGTCGGGTCCTGTAGCCGTTATCGTGTAGTCATCGGCGTAGCATACAATGGTGACTCCTTCTGGTGGCGAAGCGAGCTTCGATGTGTAAAAGTTAAACAAAGGCGGAGATAGGACACCACCCAGTGGTGCTCCTTGTTTAATTTTTCTGGGTTTAAATCTTAGGTTCCTGCGTTGCACCGCTACCTGCCGACCAAAGAGATAATTTGCAGTCCACCTTTAGAGACGTGGAGGAAGGGACGACCCTTCAAATTCTTGGCGTATCGTGTCGCGGTTGACTGCACCAACAGCTTTTGATAAGTCCAGCGCTGCGAGTACTGTTCTGTGGTGACCCCTAGGGGGGTATATCGCTTTGTTTCTGTTCATCCAGTTATTTACTTCTTCAACTGGAATCACAAAAGACACGTATAACATCCAAGATGGAAACTGAACTGGAAGAACGGAAGACATATATGACATATCAGTCGGCTGAAGAGTTGAAAGCACAAGAGGCTTGCATACCCTCGCAGGTGGAGGCGCAGGAGATAAGGGTATAATCGAAGCTGGAGGCACAAGATACAAACATTGTACAACTCGAAGACAAAATCGATGCTGAGATTGAAATATTGAGAGGCCGTATACAGGAGTTGCAACTAAATCGCCCAGCTGTTTCAGCACGCAATTCAAAGGTAAAAATATCATCTTTTGACGGTTGTGTTCCTTTCCAGGTTTTATGCTATAGTTTGAGAAGACTGCTGCAGTGAACAACTGGAATACTGAAGATAAAATTGCAGCTCTATTCGTAGCATTGAAGGGACCAGCAGCCGAAATCCTACAGACCATTCCCGAAGGAGAGCACAACAATTATGAAGCATTGATGGCCGCTGTCGACAGGCGTTACGGAAGCGAGCATAGGAGACAGATATAGCAAACCCAAAGCCAACATTTGCAGAAACGGTATCACATGCTCTGATTCAGGAAACATCATCGCTGCTTTGTAAGCCAGCGTTCAAAGCACACCGTGTGGAGGTAGAAAGGCCAGACTGGGTGAACACAATGTTGGAGGCACTGAAAGGATCGCAAAAGTGGAGTGAAAGAGTTATCAAATGCTTCAAATGCGGGAAGCCCGGTCACATTGCATATCATGATCCTAGTGGTTGCAACAGCATGGGTGGTCTTAATAACCAAGCTGGAGAGGATGGGCAACAGCGAGAAAGATGTAGATATCGAGAGCTAGCTCCAGCTATTGCATGTCCTGTGATATCTGTGTCGCAAATTGGAAGAAACTCGAGCAGTCTTACCGTCAAAGGAAATGTGGACGGCAAGCAGCGTGCATTGACTGTAGATACGGCGCATCTCATTCCTTAATCCGATCTGATTTTGCCAACAGGAGAGTAAAGCCATTACCTGGAGCAAGGTTGCGTACAGTTACTGGCGATTATAACCAAGTCCAGGGAGAAGTGATATGTGAATTCTTAATTGGGAAAGTCATAGTTCTACATAAATTCGTTGTGGCGGAGATCGTTGATGAAGTCATATTGGGAGTGCACTTCTTAGTTGACCATGACATCAGGATCGATATGCGGAGAAGTATTATGCGCTATGAGAACCAGGATGAGCCACTTAACTTTAGTTTGGAGAAAGGGATCAGCAGTATGTGAGTGCTGGTGGAGGAGATTCGACAGAGACCACAAAAGTCAAGGAAAATAGATCGGGCAAAGGTTGATGGAACGAATGGACCAAACAAATCAAAACCGAAGCTTCCTATGAGAGAAACACTGGCACTGAAAAACCCTGTTGGACGCGCTAAAACGAACGAAAGAATTTTCCAGAAAGAATGCAAGGGTGGTTTCAAGGCAGGGCGCACTACTTTTGGGAAACGTCGGAATGATACTGATTATGTGAAGCTAATCCATAAAGAGCAAGCTCTACAAAGTAGTTCAATGGCCGAAAAACAGAGTGCGAGGGAACGATCCAGGATAATGAGTAGTAAGATGAAACGCAGGTAAGATGAGAACAATAATTCGGAAGGTTTCTTGGAGGGAGATTTGGTACTGTTATTCAACCTTCACCGGCGGAAAGTTGTTCCATTCAAATTTCGGTGCAGTTGGGAAGGACCGTGCGATCAGACTTTGGTGGAGGGCAGCGTGATGAATATTAGCAACACTAAGGCATACTATCATCTTTAAGCCGATACTGAGCAGTGACTTGTATGCACATAACCAAATTAATCATTATGTCTACACATATTTCCATACAAACAGCGGAGAGCAACGCACAAACACTTGCATATATCTGATATACTCCCAAAAGTAGGCAATTATTTGTGCAAGTATCACTCACATATACACGCGCATATGAGAAGCTATACACGTACATCTGTAGTTATAATTTTATAGCCGGTAGCTAGGTAAATTCTGGAAACAGAAGTATAGAACGAGGAAATCGAAGAGTTTAAAAGAGCGCAATCTGAGAAATCATGGAATCAGTTTGATTTAAGCACGCTATCTGTTGAGTAGTAGAAGTGCTATTGTGAAGTACTTTAATAAAGGCCATTTTGCATTATTGAATAGTGGCGTTATTTATTCAACAGTTTAGTGATTCGAACGTTAGTAGAAGGTTGCAAATAAACGGAATTGCACTAAATTCGTTACAATATATGCATTTCAAAGCTTACATAAAGCTCGCAACTATTAATCAAATTTTCATAATATTTCCAAACTTATTAAAAACTCCAAAAATTTCTGAATGTGCCGTTTTCTAGCTCATCTAACTGTAGGTGTAGTAATGTGCAAGTTTCAAGAGGGTGTTCGCATTTTTTTTCATACACCGCATGAAAAAAATTTGTTTTTATATGGAAGATATGGGCAACACCCTCGGGGAAAAAATTTTAAAAAAATTAGCGGTAATTCTCTTCTACTTGAAATTTGCACACTATTACACTAAAATTGAATGAGCTTCAAGATCTCACATTTAGAAATTTTCTAAAAACTGTTAATAAAAAGATTCGAAAATTGATAAAAAATGTATTAATTTAACTTTAAAATTTTTATAATTATACATATGTATGTGGTTTGTGTTATAGTTCGGACTATGTTATAAATGAAAAATGAAAAAGGTCTTTCATATACAAAGTTGTTATGCATGGGGTATGAACTCATTTTGTAAATTTGTTTATTTTTTCATAAGCTTTTGACCCGCAAATAGTATACGCTATTTCTATCAAAAGTGACAACTCACGGCGTTGCCATCGAGAAAAAATGTTTGCAATGTTATCTTAGAGTTGTATTTTCAAGCAAAGTGGTGAATTAAATAAGTTAAGTGATTTTTGTTGAAACTTTATTTTGAACCGAACCGAACCATTTTTTTGGGTGGTTTTCGGTTAGGTTTTTGGATTTAAGAAAAAAAAAAAAAACGGTTCGGTTCGAACTGGTTTGCAGCCCTGCTTCAGACCACCAGCGCGGATTCTTTTGTAATCATAATTCCTATCCTGTCGAAAGGTTGGCAATAGTGGAAATTAGTAAGGCCTTTCCAATGACACTCACACGTGTAATAATTGTAATGATACAGATTCATCATCCGGTTGACACTGTGTGAAAAATGGGCCATCCAGCATTCTGAACAATTTTCACTTCATCCTTCAATAGAGGAGTGGATTGCAAAATTAATAAGAGACGGGAGTCTGGTTAACCCACGTTTGGATACAGTCTGGAAGGGAGGGTTGGGAATGTAGTATTCTACAACGAGCTCGTTATACGCCGGATATTTGAGCTTTCCGATCATCGCAGCGTCTTTCAGGCTGACGTCGTTGCTTTAAAGGATGTGGTATATGGTATGCTATTCGCCACTGTAACTGTTTAAGAACTGAACATCTACTCATATATTCAGGTGACTATCAAAGTGTTAAACTTTGCCACCGTTAAATCAAAGGCTGTGGGAGATTGTGTGGCCTCACTTGTAGTGCCACCTTATTACTCCTTGACAAAGATTATCTGGTTGCAAGGGCAAAAGAAAATCCTGGCACCTGTCAAGCTTATCTCTTGGCTCGGGCAGTCACGAGTTAATTGAACGATACTTTTGAGTTCCAATAGCAATTTGCTATCTGCTTCTGCATAGATGGACTTCGAGCAACTAAGGGAACGCTGGTCGGACATCACCTTTTTCCAGGTGTCATAAGGATTTACAAAAGCTCATCCATGCATGCGGACCGCCTTAATATATTGGCAAACTCCAGCTGTGTTGTCTGTTTGAAGGAAGACGAGATAGGATCATACATTATCTTTATGCTCAGCTGTCCAGTCCCTGCGGGTACGATTCTTAAGTATATCGGTCGGGACGTATTCAACTCTGCGGAGAAAAATTCCAAACATTTATGTGTGTCTTAATTGTAGCTTTACCGTTGCCATGCAGTGATTGGCTTAGTAACTGGAAGCCACTTTAAATATCAGAGTATGAGATAACATAACGGATGAATGTGAAATTGTTCAAGTGAGGTGTGTCTTAACTAGTTATCTGTCACCCAACCCAAACTAACTCAGTGTCAGATATATTGCTGTGTTTTTTCTTTCATACACGAACTAAAAGATACGTTTATATGTTCGAGACGACTTCAGTACTTTGAAAAAGCAAACGAATTGGACAGGAGATATGCTGCTGATATCCTTCGGGTTTTCGCATGTTTCTAAAATTCACTATGCGGTATATAGTGTTCATCTAAATCCAGCCCCAAAACTTTCCCACATTTTTTCGTATGAAGTTTTTTTACCTCTCAGCTCAGCTGATTGCCATTTGTAACAACATTAATATATGAAGTTGTTTTGGTGCATTTTGTCGCTTATGTTCTCTGCTGTTTTATCAAATGGTCAATAAAACTGAAGCTATTAAAAAGGGTGCTGCCAACAATCACACAACTACACACAATCACGCTTTCACACATACATACAATCAATTTCATTTGGTCATGTATTCAAACTCCGTTCACATCACTACATCAGTCATTATTTGCTGCCATTACCGCCGCTGTGTTGTCATCCTCCATTGAGATCGTCTCATCTTCATTCACTTTGCTCTCTCCGGTTACTATACAATCAAAGTAACCATAAAACTTTTGTTATCGCCGTAAAGTGTCGTCTTCATGGTTAGAATGCCATAGTAAAGTACATATAAAGTACCTAAAAAAAAGAAAGAAAAATTGTAAAGGATAATAACTGTAAAAATGGAAGTCAAAGGCAAAGAAAGCTAAAAGAATGATAGCATTCGTTCACATAAACATGTTCACTTATGTACATACCAGTGAGCTGCAATTCTTCATCTTTTAAAGTTATTAGTGGACTACCCAAAAATGAGTATTAGTGCGTACACAAACAAAAATATCAAGCACTTACATCCACTAAAACACATTTACATAGTCATGCTTCGTAAAATGAATAACCGCTCATAAGCCACGAAGCAGTTCAGTACTCAATTGTCTTATTGAGCAAGAAAGTCAACTGTGTTATACGAAAACACTAATTGGAATAAGTAAGGCTAAAGCTGCAAGTACGCACCAACGTGTGTCGTACGTACGGACGTTTGTCGTACGAGACACGTCTGACCGAACACTCAAGCCCGTAGGAATCAATGTGTGCGTCTGTGTACATGTACATAACATATTTGTGTGTGTATTGTTTACAGCAAAGCTCTGTTGCCATTGACCAGTTTGCATGCATGCTTATGCAAACATCAACTTTTGCAATTAAAATTTTTCATGGTGCAAATGGCAGAAACAAATACTGAATAAGAATTTCTAGTTCATTTATCTGTAATCTCCAATTTTGTATAATAATTTTAGGATATTTCAACAAAATTTTAAACAATTATTAGGCCGTTTTGCATAATAACTGCAATTGGTCCAAACATAGCACACAAAATATTTAATAGGCAACTCTGTCTTGTGAAAGAGGGATCAGCTGACACGTTCTTACGGAAAAACTCAAAATTGTTTTGATTTCTACATTCCGGGCTACGTACGTACGTGCGTTGAACGTCGGTGAGTTTTCGTTTATATTGCACACTCATAAGCCACGACCTAGTCAACTGACACGTTTTTTGTACGTACGTTCGTGGGTAGCTGAAGTATAACAGTGCAATAAAATGAATATAATCATATCAGTCTTCTGACGCTAGCAACACAACGATGTACACGATAATAAACGAAGTATACAGTGTATTACATACGAAACCAACGTGCAACTGAGTTAAAGCGACTATGATTTCAGTTTATACTCAACAGTGTCATATATGTATGGGACATATGTGCTACGGTGCACTCGTATGCATTTTCTATTTAATGTGCTAGTCACTCATAGTATTTTTCTGTACTTGACAAAGTACACATTTAGACACAATTTTTTGACTCATGACTAAGTGCATTAATTTTATTAGTACTCAAAGCAGATCTCTGGTACATACATTGTTATAGTTACGCTTGTGAATCGGTTTTATTGAATGATCTTTGATCTTGATCCAATATATGTTTCTATGTATTGAAAAAAATGCTAGACGTTTTGAGTTCAAAATTCACTATAAGTATTTTATTGCTAATATATTTTAATGGCGTATTCTGGTCTGCCGGTATAAAAGAACAATGCTGAATAGTCACAACCGTAAGTGTTTACACCAGGGATGACGATATTTGATATTCTTCACCTCCCAGGACTTCCGGTACCTGAAAATTCTATCCCGGGATCCCTCGATTGTTCCGAAATTAAGCCTTTATAAATATCTTTATGTTTTTTTTACAAAATAAATATGTAGGTGGCGGGCGCCGTGGTGTGCTGGTAGAGTGCTCCACCTACTACACCGTATATCCTGGGTTCACGCCCCGGGCAAAGCAACATCAATATTTTAGAAACAAGTTTTTTCAACTAGAAGACAATTTTTTTAAGCGGTTGGCCCCTCGCCAGCACTTCGAGTGTATTTATGCCATGAAAAGTTGTCACTGAAAACTCATCTGCCTTGCAGATGCCGGCCGGAGTCGGCATAAAACAAGTAGGTCCCGTCCGGCCAATTTGTAGAAAAAATTAAAAGGAGCATGACGCAAATTGGAAGAGAAGCTCAGCCTTAAATCTCTACGGAAGTTATAGCGCCTTTCATTTACTGTTTTTTTTTTTATATGTAGGTGCAATTCAAAAACACTGGTAATAGCAATCCATATGTTTGCGCAATTCCTGGATATTTTATATACCCTGCGGAAGCTCCGTACACTATTTTTAATGTCTTGACAATAAATCGTATGGTCAGCAAAGCGCGGCCTTGTTTATTGCTCTGCGGCTGCGAGAGCTATTCGGCTGGAAAGACAATGTGGATAGCCGTGAAGATATTCTTAAGCATCTGGGTTCACGTTCGTCGCACTTTCGTGTTGTGACTGTCGTTTTTGATATGAAGTGCGGTATTTTCGTTCCAGATAGGGATTATTGGTTGAAGGAGCAGGCAAACCTGGGCGTTGGGCTTCAGATAGATACTGACGGCTGCAATCTGGATGATAAAATGGAAAGCGGTATTTTTACACCTTAACTGGGGTAAAATATATCATTTAGCTTAACCGAGTATGGCAGTGCCTATCAGGCGGTGGTCACTGCAATTCACGAGGCCGTTAATTACCTGAGAAAGGCTCTTCACGGCTATGGAGAAATTGGTATTTATTCTGATAGCCAGGCTGCACTAAAGGCGCTTGTTTCGGTTACCTGTAGATTCAGAACAGTAGAGGAGGGCCGCAAGTCTCTTAACAAGATTGCTGAGCAAAAATTTTCCTTAGTCTACTAAGGTTGCCTGGACACTCGGGCATACCTTGCAATAGGGGCACTTCCGTTCCAATTTCGTCATCCTGAAAGGGATGTGTTACTCATGTCCTCACGATTACATGGCTTTGCGAGTTTAGAGCAAGGTCATTCGTCCACTTCTTTCACTTAACAATCGTAATCTTATCTTTTTTAGCCTATCGGTGCTGCTTCCTCCATTCTGTAGCCATATTCTACTCAATCTGGGTGCTTTTCAGCCAATATTAGTGAAATTAAAATTAATTTATTTTTGTTACTGAAATTTTTCTGAAAACGCCATTCCGTGCATGAAATGACCTTCACGATAAAGATCAAATATAATATTTTTTCTTTGAGATATTCTTATTAAGGCTTTATGCCAATTGCCTGCCTTCAATACAGCACTATTACATAACTCAATGTTCACTTGCATTTATTTCTGCTTGTTTCTGGCTTTACCTTAAAATATTTTTTGTAGTAGGTAACTAAGCGTAAGCAATAAGCTATTTTAGTATGCTTCCTTCCTACTTTTCCATATTTTGTAAATCGTAAAAACCCATTTCTTGTAAACTTAATATGATACAACCACATATTTATTTTTAAAATGGCATATACATATATCTGCAAGATAACTGATAAACTTTATTATGCAACTTAAGACATTTAAAGATGGGTTGTACCGTTCTACGGTGGAATGAGTGAAATGGGTGGAGTAGAAATGGGATACACCTTTTGCTTTATCTTTGCATGTGATGCGTGGATAAATTGGCTGATGAGGAAATGTTTGTTTATGTGTACATGTATTATATTAACAAAGTTGTTGCCACCTTTTGCTTGTATCAACCGTTATCATTGTTGCTATTTCAAAACAAAAAAAAAAATATTCGACAAATTGCTAACGTAAACTAAAAGGAAGGCAAAATGTTTGGAGCATACATTTACACATATACCTATGAGCAATGTAACGATGTATATACCCACATTTATTTGTGGCTTGGTTATTTAGATAAGATGTTCTTTTTTTGGAATCCATCTTTACCTGATTAAGAAGAGAGTTATCAATGTGAACGTACCGCATACCAAATATTCACAAAATCACATTAAGGTAACATGTATGTGTGTACTCTGCAGATGAACAAATTACCTATTAAAAAGGCAAGTAATCGAGGAGCAGTCTTTTGAACAACAGGATAACTCCCCATTGCTTCGAAGCTCATGGAAATTTTAATCCATTTTAACATTGCATGTCACCAAAGAGGAAGACTCCTTAAATTTGTCAATAGAGCACTCCGTGGAGAATTGAAGAGAGCAGTCTTCAAAGCATTGAATAAATTACTCTATGAAGCATTGAAGGTAGAGCTCCTCAAAGTATTGAACGGAGTACTCCTTGTAGCATTGAAACGATCACTCTTCGGAGTTAACAGTTCATTATTGGAATAAGCTTCCAAGAGGATTTTCTTGCTTAAAGACCTCAATAATTTAGTATGCTAAAGAGCTTATTGCAAGCTTCTTGGGGGTTTTGATTTTTTACGACCCATACCGCTCGTTTGGAAATACTTTCATCTTGCCTGAGGCATTTAAGAATTTTCATAAGGAGTAGGCATTTCACAACTTGTTTCTGCAGGGAAGGCAGCATTTATAAATGGCCTCTCCTCAAGCGCTTCATTCGTCTTAAAACAATAAGACATGAAGTAATAATAATACTAAAAGCTAGAAATAATTAGGTAGGTCCTAGGTACTAGTCATCACACTCCTCATCAATCTAGGGCGTTGATCAGATAATTAAATAAAAGAGTTGGGCGCGTGAAATTGCTAAAAATGTGTGGCGTAGCATAAACCTTATTAAGGTTCGGTTGGTCTTATATGTAACTATCAATAGAAAGGAGTATGATGACTAGTACCTAGAACCTACCTAATTATTTTCTAGCTTTTAGTATTATTGTTACTTCATGTAAGTATTGTTTTCAATAAAATCGTTTCACTAAAATACAATTTTTTTATACCTTTCGTGAACATAAAATGGTATATTAACTTTGGTCCAATGTTTGTAACGTTGAGAAATATATAAGATTGACTCACCATTAAATATACCGAATTGATCAGGGCGACGAACTGAGTTGATATAGCCATGTCCGTCTGTCCGTCCGTCCATCTATCTTTTTGAACGCAAACTAGTCCCTCAAATTTTGAGATAAAAAATAAACGTAAGGCGCGATAACCTCCGAAGGGATCCAAGGCCGAGCTTCTCTTCCAATTTGCGTCGTGCTCCTCTTGATTTTCCCTACAAATGAGCCGGACGCGACCTACGGGTTTTATGCCGACTCCGAACGGCATCTGCAAGGCAGATGAGTTTTCACTGAGAGCTTTGGCAGAAATACACCCGAAGCGCTTGCCAAACACTGCCGAGGGGCGACCCCGCTTAGAAAAATTTTCTTCTAATTGAAAAACCTTATTTCTAAAATTTTGATGTTGCTTTGCCCAGGGTGTGAACCCAGGGCATACGGTGTGGTAGGCGGAGCACGCCACCATCACACCACGGTGAGATATATAAATGAACAAGGATGTATTTTGTATTATATTAGACATTTTTCGGATCCGTTGGGATCGGACCACTATAACATATATCTCCCATACAACCGATCGTTCAGATAAGACGATTTTGGTCATTCCTGCCGCAATTTAGAAAGCATAAACGTGAAACTCGGTGATATATATTCTAATATATCATAGAAGATATCCTGAAAAAATCACTCTGATCGGAGCTATATATAGTGCAATACAACCGATCGTTCAGATAGAACGATTTTTGGCCATTTCTCCTTTAATTTAGAAAGTATCAACGTGAAACACGGTGATATATAATTTAATATATCATAAAAGATTTTCTTAAAAAATCACTTTGATCTGAGCTATATATAGTATATATACCATAAACCGATCGTTCAGATAATGGGGTTTTTTGCCATTTTTATTTTATATTTATCTTAAAAATCGTTTAGCTATGTACATCTATTCACTATACATTTCTTATCTTATACATCCGATTATTTGGAGATTACGAACGGGATAAGGTTATTGTTCAGCCCCATTAATGAAGGGTTAAAGCCTTCGGCACAGCCGAAGACGGTCCCGTCCTTAGTTGCTTTTAATTATTTTATTTTTAAGTTTTTAGTCTTTGTTTAATTGCCTTTTATTTCTCACTCTATTTAGTTAATTTAGTGACTCATTATTACAAGGACTCTTTCCTGACAATTTGTTACAATCTAAGTTCTCATACATAATACTTACTTTACTCGATTCTGCGCCACGTATGCTTGTCCCTCTATTTTGGAGTTCGAGCCAAAGTATTTTTATGTCACGTCTATCGGACTGTATGTATTATGGGTTCCAAATATGAGCAAAATTGGACCAAAAATACGATTTTTTTGAATATCTCGATTCTTTGCGCCACATTCCGGCGATTTTTTCATAGGTCGCTTTCATTCATGTATGTATTATGTGTTCCAAGTATGAAACAATTCGGAACACAAATACGATTTTTTGAAATATTTCGATCCATGCGACACCTATAGGAGTTTTTTTCTTATTATTGCATTGTCATCGGGTTCTGAACTATATTCCAAGTTTCAAGCTTGTAGCTTATCGGGAAGTTACTTAAATTTCAACTACAAAATTCGCGCTAGCCAGCGGCTGTCAAGTCAAGTTAAATAAAATGGTTTAATTAAAAAGGAGGACGTGCTTAATCTTCAGTGATTATCTCCCAGGCTCAGTTGCAAATCAATTCAGCCAGAAATACAAAAACCACAAAGCGGTCTTTTAAGATATTCACCAAAGGGAGTCAGACCTCTTTACCAGGAATTTCACGGCGAACCTTGTTCTTAAAATCAAATACCCTAAACTCACAATAGAGGAAAGCAACCTCCCCGGAGAGCCGCGCATCACTTTAGCTCAAATTCGACCTGGATACTATTTACCTATACAGAATCAACCCCGATAATGTATGTAATAATGCATGTCCTGCTTGTAACGTGTCCCCACATGACAACAACCATTTTTTTAATTGCAACGCCACTTCTCTCCCTGGTCCACCTCTTTTAAATCTGCAGGTTTCCTCCGACTCGCGGTAGAGGATATTGAACAATATTTGTCAATGGTGGCACCTATTGGCTGGTGCGAAGCACTGATACAACAAAATCAAAAACAAATATAAATTACTTCGTGTATCAAGATAAACGGATCAGCACCAACGGCCCTGCGAGTCATACCGAAAAATCTGTGAGGCAGTGAGTTAAAGTGGCAAGCTCCTCTTGACTTTTGTGGAGGCTTGATTTGATGTGGCATTGGTTTTCATATGAAGGAAAGGTTTCTTGACTCAGCGCATGCGTGTACGGTGAAGTTTAAAAAACAAAAAAAAAAAACAAAAATAAAAATTGCAAACGAACAAGACGAGGCTGTTTGCTATTGTGGCTGTTCTTCCCGAAATGAAAGAAAATAGCCCCTAAAAGATGAGTAGGCATACAGTCTGCAGCAGTATTCACCATATGGGGTGAGGTTGACAGCTGGGTTGGATCTATAAACATAAATACGTTATAATATTAGGCTTTAAAACCCCTGTTGTTGGTATTGTTGATGTAGCAGTGATTCGCCCCATCCAATAATTCCGACCAATCACAAATTTTCACCAATGTCCTCTAACGGGAGTCCAAGGAAACTTGCTCGGGTTGGGTAGCATCAAACCCCAAAACGATCTTCACAAGATCGAAGTCATTCATTTCTGGAACTATATGGGTACAAAGGAACATTTGACAAAGGGATGAATAACCTACTTCATATATTTCAGAGATAGCTGCTAGCACACCTAACATAGTTAAACAGGAAGTTTATATATTTCTTAATACATTTATATACATTTAAAATAAACTAGTTTTCTTTTCGCCGTCTTATTATAAAAAGAAAAGTTTAACAAAAATGCAATCTCGAGAAAAACTTCTGCACTTTCTCTGTAATTCACGCGAAATTGCGAATGCGAACGCGAATTTGTTTCGTGCAACAAGCAACCACCACACATGAAAACAAATTACATTTCGCAATAATAAAAATTAAAATCCAAGAAAAGTACAAATTTTTCATAACAAAAAACATATTTGCAAGAATAAAGAACGAAATATAGGAATAGAGGGAGCAAGTGTTCCAAAGTTGAATTTTACGGCAGCACAGGAAGTCCAAAAAGAAATAACTAACTCAACTTCAACCAAAAAGCATCAACATAGGTGAAACCATAAAAGTAAGTAAACTTGCGTGAATATTCATACAAATATATTTATGTATGTGTGTCTGTGCAAGTGCATATGTATGTGTATGTACACAGGTAATCGAAGCAGTGTATGCTTGAATTGCATGCCAAATGGCCGGATGAGGCGGCCAACTCAGCTTTCGTGCTCTCCTTAGTGCTTAATATTTCCTCTTTGCTGTTTTGGCTATTCGTAGGTACTTCGTGTTCAAAAGATGCATGTTGACTTTTTATTAATCTTTCGAATTTATTATTTTTTTTGCTCACAGCAAGTTGCAAGTTTTCTGTGCTTGTTTGCGTCCTATTGGCGCATTCTTGGGTTCTCAAGAACAAACAACACCAAGCAACAATGAGAATTTTGCACTTTGCCTTGTGTATTTTGGTTTTTTGTTTCCTTTTAATGTTTCCGTTTTTTGTTCTTTGCTTTTATGTTGATTCATATCCATTCACCCGTACGCAAGTTTTTGTTTTTGTACTGGTGTTAATCAATTCAACTTTTATTTCACATTGCACATTTACTCTTTGACTTTAATCAGATTTCAGCGCACAAAGCCAGAAGCAACAACTTGACGTTGGTAAACCGTGTTGCACATATTGCTGAGTTTTTTTTTTAAATACTAGTGACTATAAAGAAGGATTTTCGTTTACAAAAAAATTCGGTCTTAAGTTTGAAGGTTTAATAATTTAAGCGAAAAATGAAGTAGAAGCCTGACCATCAGCTAACTCCATTATTGCAAGCCCATATATTTTGTCATTTTCTTGAACAGTTACAAATAGCAGAGAAAAGGAAAAAATCAAAGGAGATTTTTAAAGAATTTCGTCAATTATATTTTTATTTCTTATTTTCGACAATATATGAAATAAATGGAAAAAAATATGGCAAGAAAACTGTGAACAAATGCGACATCTAATGGACTATCGTATGTAGATCAACGTTAGAATAAAAGCTAAAATTTTCAATACATCATTTATCTGCATATATGTACCGACTGAGGATTAGGACGCTGATGTCAAAGACAGATTATATATACGCTTGGAACGCACATACGAGCGGAGCCCCCGCCATGATATTAAAGTTGTGCTTGGCGACTTTAGAAAATGTTTTTGGATCCATGGTCGAAAAGTTCAGCCTGCACAAGGAAACCTCTCCTAATTGGCTGAGGCAGATCGCCTGTGCTTAAAACATGGTCATATCCAGCACAAGTTACATATGTACATGCATGAAAATATACATCAAGCTACGTGGCTGTTCCCCGATTGAAATACTCGCAATCAGACGGATCACGTTGTAATAGATGGACATCATTCCCCCAGTATTTTAGATGTGCGCACGATATGAGAACCTAACATCGACTTAGATCATTATCTCGTCGCAGCCAAAATACGCCTCCCGTCTCTGCGGTTAAAACCAAGGTACAAAAACCAACAACGAGGAACAATATACACAACAGACTGCGTATGATTTCGCAACTCGATTCTCACACTTGCACTTTGAGAGCACAAGTCAACCCCACGGAATGCAGGAGCAGTGGTAGCATATCTCTACAGCACTTCGTGATGCCGCCGAGGAAAAAAATTGATAATTGGCGACTATGGAAAAACCACTGGTACGATGAATAATGCCGCGTTTCAACAAGAAGAGTGTGTGAACGATATCGCGAGTTTCAAAGTGGAACCATACTCCGTTACAGAAAGAAAAAACAGCAGAGGCAGAAAGCCGCTGGCGCAGGGAGCTTGGGCTGCTAGCATACAGGAATAATTTTTGAAAATTTAACCAAAAAATTCAGAAAACGAAAACGCCGACCATGTAGCCTATGCCCAACTATGGAAGGGGATCCTACAAAATTCAGACTCAATAAACTTAGCATCGACGCCTAAAAATCATATCCACACTATTAGGAATAAACTAAATACAGAGTGTATGTGCTTACATGGTGATCAAAAGGAATAGAAAAAAAATGCAATTCTTAGAGACCAATTGTACAGCGATCAACGGGACATTCACATGGCTGAGCAGCTAAAGGCATCTGCCTTTGCATGATATGAGTGCTCGAGATTCCAGAAGAAGTGAAATTCAGAAACATGTCCTAGTAACCATCGCCGTTTGTAAACTTACAATTTTTCTCTAATATCAATAACAAAAAACATTGTATAAAGCAACATGAGAAAAGCACGCTAATTAAATACATATGATCATAAAGATATAATAGTAACAGCGGAAGTATTAACAAGTAAGCAAGGCTAAGTTCATTACATACTCAGCTGAGAGCTTTGGAGACAAAATAAGGGAAAATCACAATGTAGGAAAATGAACCTAAGGTAAACCTGGAATGTGTTTGTGTGACATGGGTATCAAATGGAAGGTACTAAAGAGTATTTTAAAAGGGAGTGGGCCATAGTTCTATAGGTGGACGCCATTTCGGGAAATCGCCATAAAGGTGGACCAGGGGTGACTCTAGAATGTGTTTGTACGATATGGGTATCAAATTTAAGGTACTAATGAGTATTTTAAAAGGGAGTGAGCCTTAGTTCTAAAGGTGGACGCCTTTTCGAGATATCGCCATAAACGTGGACCAGGGGTGACTCTACAATGCGCGTGTACGATATAGGTATCAAACTAAAGGTGCTAATGATTGTATAAAACGTAGTGGGCCTTAGTTCTATAGGTGGACGCCTTTTCGAGATATCGCAATAAGGGTGGCCCAGGGGTGACTCTCGAATGTGTTTTTACGATATGGGTATCAAACTAAAATATTAGCGAGGGTTTTAAAAGGGAGTGGCCCTTAGTTTATACAACTAAGTGAAGGCGTTTTCGAGATATTGACAAAAATGTGCACCAGGGTGACCCAGAACATCTTCTGTCGGGTACCGCTAATTTGTTTATATATGTCATTCTACGAACAGTATTCCTGCCAAGATTCCAAGGACTTTTGATTTCGATCTCCAGAACTTTTTCATTTTCTTCTACTTAATATGGTAGGTGTCACACCCATTTTACAAATTTTTTTCTAAACATATATTTTTTGCGTCAATAAACCAATCCAATTACCATGTTTCATCTCTTTTTTCATATATGGTACAGAATTATGGCATTTTTTCATTTTTCGTAATTTTCGATATCAAAAAGTGGGCGTGGTCATAGTCGGATTTCGGCTATTTTTTATACCAAGATAAAGTGAGTTTAGATAAGTTCGCGAACTAAGTTTAGTAAAGATATATCGATTTTTGCTCAAGTTATCGTATTAACGGCCAGCGGAAGAACAGACGGTCGACTGTGTATAAAAACTGGGCATGGCTTCAACCGATTTTGCCCATTTTCACAGAAAACAGTTATCGTCATAGAATCTATGCACCTACCAAATTGGTAAATTTTTGTTCGATTTATGGCCTTAAAATTATTCTAGACGAATTAAATGGAAAAGGGCGGAGAGGGCGGGATTGTTTAAATTTGACTTAAACAAATTTTTTTTTTTAAAGTGGGCGTGTTCGTCACCCGATTTGGCTAATTTTTGTTTAGCGTACATATAGTAATAGGAAGAACGTGCCTGCCAAATTTCATCATGATATCTTCAACGACTGCGAAATTACAGCTTGCAAAACTTTTAAATTACCTTCTTTTAAAAGTGGCCGGTGGCACGCCCGTTATCCAAAATTTTACAAATTTTCTATTTTTCGTCATAAGGTCAACGCACCTACCAATTTTCATTGCTATATCTGTTTTTGGTAATGAATTATCGCACTTTTTCGGTTTTTCGAAATTTTCGATATCGAAAAAGTGGGCGTGGTTGTAGTCCGATTTCGTTCATTCTAAATAGCGATCTGAGATGAGCGCCCAGGAACCTACATACCAAATTTCATCAAGATACCTCAAAATTTACTCAAGTTATCTTGTTTACGGACGGACGGACGGAGGACATGGCTAAATGAATTTCTTTTTTCGCCCAGATGATTTTGATATATAGAAGTCTATATCTATCTCGATTAGTTTATGTCGTTACGGATTGCCGTTATGTGAACAAAGTTAATATACTCTGTGAGCTCTGCTCAGCTGAGTATAAAGACAAATACTGTAAGAATCCGAACAAATGTTACTAAGCTTTCAACAGCGCCCCGAAAAATCATATCCACACTATTAGGAATAAACTACATATAGAGTGTATGTGCCTACATGGTGATCAAAACGATTAGAAACAAAAAGGCAATTCTTAGAGACCAATTGTACAGCGAACAACGGGACATTCATATGGCTGAGCAGCTAAAGGCATCTGCCTTTGCACTGATATGAAAGTTGGAGATTCGAGTTTAATGCTCAGTTCCCGAAAAGCTAGCTGCATAAGAAGTGAAATTCAGAAACATGTCTTGGTAAACATCGCCGTTTGTAAACTTAAAATGTTTCTTTAATGTCAATTATTTTATTTAATTTAATTTTATTATATTTTACTATATTTTATTTTATTTTCATAAATTTTTTGTTATTTTTGTTTTTTGATTTTAATTTAATTTATTTTATGTTTTTTGTTTTATTTTATTTAATTTAATTTAGTCAATGTTTATATGTAATTGTTTATACGCATTAACATATGAGTTATTCAAAATTTCAATTCAAAAATCATATTTTTTCATTATACTAACACATACTAACATTTCTTATTCTAAAAGCTATCTTAGACAAGCTGCGTAGCCTCGATCCACCGGGTGTGTATTTTTTTCATTACATTTTGTTGTCATTTGCTTGCATCAACTCTTTGCCAATTTCCAATTATAGCAGCATGCAAAATCGCTCAACTGCGAAACAAAGAAACCGAATATAGCACAAACAAAGCACGTAGTATTTTCCCTTCATTACAACAATTTTGCAAATGCTTTTTAGAATTTTCTCTGACTAATGGAAATGAAAATGTGAATTACAATTTGACATCCTTGATGGATGTGATTTTTTTAATAACGTGGAAAATTTTCCATATGTTTTTGTACTTTTCAGCAGACATACTACGTACATATTTAAATATTCATGTACATATGTAGACAAAAAAACTATAATTTGTTGATCAAACGAATGAATAGGCCAAATAAACTATTGGCAAAAGCAATGAATATACTCACATATTTGTGAAACTAGTGTGAAGGATGACTTCATCGAAGAACATAAGTACGTATAGTATGTAATTGGCAGTAATTAATTTTGCATTTTAGGAAACTCATAAACGTTTGATGTTATATGAAAAATTACTTATTTAGGGTACTCTCACTCTAGAAGCAATAGAAAATATATGCATTTTTTTATTTTACTATCAAACATTTTTTAATCCCAACGCACGTTTTCTATATCCTATTTCATTTTTATCTTAATAGGAAATTTATAATTTTGTCAGTAATAACATTTAATTAACCCTTCTGTTACTTTAAGAAAAACTTACACAAGTGTTGTTAAGGTCACGAAATGACCATCTATATATTTTCTATGTATATCGGCTTAAAAGTTTATAATCTGAAAGGGAGTTCTCAGCATTTATAAATCTTATTCATTATTCATAAACTTATAGAAACATTTTAGGTTTATATACACATGTACGAACCGTTAAGTTATGTACTGTTTTGTTATGCTCAAGACAATATTTTGTAATATTGTGGTCCACGTACGTATTTCTTGTTGTTATTTGTAAGGCTTATAGGTAAAAGCTTTAATAATTTCTGATGCAGTTGGTAAGATTTATTGGTTTAATTGATTATTTACCGGTATATCTGCGATATGGTGGATGTGGTTTATATACGTAGGATGCTGGCCTACCATACCGAAGGTCCTTAGTGCAGCTTATGGAAGAATTAACATCAAAACACTTTGAAACTTGTTTGTTAAGCAGGTTTCACCACTCGGAAGAGATATGCTTCAAACTCCGAGTGTATTAAGCAATAAAATCTTTCCATAATATATCACCACCCTCTAAGCAGTTATCATTTGAAAGCGGCGTAGAAAATATAGATATCCATAAATATTTAGGAAAAAATAGCCCCGTATGACTAATTGAAAAAAAAAAAACTTCGTCTAAATGTTCCAAAACTTCCATGGCATACAATTATTATTTTTATTACTTTTAATACGATGATTTCTGCTTATGCTCAAAACAACAGCTGGTCACGGAATGACCTTATGGTGCGCTCACGTAAGTTTGTTTATTATCAGTTATTGGATTAGGCTAAATCTTGCTATTAAGTAGGCTTTTTAGGAGGGATTTTGGTTGATATTCAAAGTCATGTAAGAAAATTTTAAACATTTCCTCCTATCTAGACAAACTAAGCAAAAAGATCACCCAAATGACTTTAACGTAACAGAAGGGTTAAAAAATTAAAAAAATCAAAAATTTCTCTTTGTACCCGACAGTTTCTAAAACTCCCTTGCAGAATATATAAATTATATATTTTATCTCCTGCGCTAAATGTATGTAAATCCAGTTTATCCATTTTATATATTTACACGGAATTACACGGTTTTTGATATTACATAACCCTCAATTATCTATTTTGCTGTTATGCAAACTTTATATCGACATTATAAAGAAATCCAAAAGTAGCCCCTAGGACTGGCTACATGGTTGGATTGGTATGACCGCAATCAGACATTTAGAGAAAAAACCACGTAGTAAGCATAAGACAAATCATAACAGAAACGGTAGATAAAAAATAAAAAAAAAACAAAAATTTCATGGGAATCCATTAGTTTAGGAAATGCTTGCGTTTTTGCATGTTGAGTTTTTGCATGCGGGTATAATACTATAAATTTAATTGCACTAAAATGATTATTAGCTCAAAAAATAATTTAACTCGTTTAGGTTCAAATAATATTTTGTTCCCTAATATACAATTTTCCTCATCTAAATTATTTAAACTGAGAGTGAAATGTTATTCTATACAAGTGAGTTGAACATTGATTTAGGGCCTGATTATGCATGACGCCGTGACAATTTGTGTCGCAATCACTGGCATTCATCCCTATATAATAGTAAAATGTCTCTATACCATTTTTTGTTATTGGCTACGTATGGTTATTCATGATAAGCCGATTTGCTTTTCTGATTAACCTTTAAATAATCTCTCTCTTTAAATGGTTTTATTTAGCTTAACTTGAAAGGCCGGCCGGCCGTTGTGACCGATATTTGTAATAAAATTTAAATATATTCCCGATAAGCTACAAGCTTGAAACTTGCAATATAGTTCAGAATCCGATGACACTGCAATAATAAGAAAAAAACTCTGATAGGTGGCGCATGGATCGAAATATTTAAAAAATCGTATTTGTGGTCCGATTGGGCTCATATTTGGAAACCCACCTATGTAAAAATCGCCGCTAGGTGGCACAGGTAACGAGATATTAAAAAAAATCGTATGAGTACTCTAATTAGGCTCATATTTGGAACAAATATTACATACATACAGTCCGCTAGAATTGACATCAAAATATTACGGAGTTCGAGGAGGGACAAGCATACGTGGCGCTTAGTCGAATAAAGTCGTTGGAAGGATTATGTATTGAGCACTTAGATTATAACAAATTGTCAGGAAAGAGTCCTTGTAATAACGAGTAACTAAAAGAACTAAATAGAATAAGAAATAATAGGAAATTAAATAAAGACTAAAAACTTGAAAATAAAATAATAAAAAAAAAATGTTAAATTAAACGATTTTATTGAAAACAATACTTACATTAAGTAATAGTAATACTAGAAGCTAGAAAATAATTAGGTAGGTACTAGTAATCATACTCCTCATCACTCCTCATCAAACTTACAAATTTTTTAAAAGTTATTTTATTAATGCATTAGGCCTATTATCTGCATGTGTGGGCCCCAATCTAATAAAGTCGAATAAAAGCAGTACAGACAACAAAAACTTGCCAAAAAGTTCACTAGATTTTCTTCGAATAATATTAAAATAAATGCCTTCACTTAAATTGTACTTTATCCACCAACTGGATTGCTTTCGAATAAAGCAATTTTAATGAAAACCACAGATTAGACCTCAACTTCATGGCGTAGACACTAACTAGCCAAAATACGCACTTCTGCATTTACATACTTTCATATATGTGTATGCGTATCTATGAAGTCGGGCGATCAAACTTAGTACAAAAGAGTGCACTACAATTCTTCCTGACAACAACCAATAATCTAATGGCGTGTGAATACGACAGATAGGACCATAGGCATACACAATTTATGCGGCCATAACTATGTGCATACACATGTATGTTTGCATCAACAGAAAGTTAGAGCAATCAAATTGTAGCCAAATTGCTGTTAGTTATGTTGCTATTGTTTCATGGAATATAGGCCCCATTGCGAGTTAGTGAATGCAAATGTATGCAGCTTGGAATTGTCCCTACCAACAAGTGCATTCACACGCACTTCAGAAATTATTCAATGGCAATGATGGGCATTCAGTGGCCTTCTATATCAAAACGTTTGCTGTTGCGTGTTTTTTGGTAGACATACAGGGTAAGTCATAGATAAGAATTTTCACTTAAATCACCAATCAAAGTTGCAATTGCCTTTTTGCAGGCAATACTAAAAAATTGAGAATAAAAATATGATAAAAAAATTTTAAGGACTACCTTTATATAAATGGACCAAAAAATAGAAGACAATTTTTCCTATGACATAGTCTTGTTGAAATTTGACTAAAAAACTTTAGCAATAGCTCTTGTAAAAGAATTTTGGGATTTAAAATTATAAAGATAGAGTGCGTGTTTAAATTTTATATAATCACTTAGTTAATCCCAAGTACATAGTTTGCCTTAAATTGAAAGATTGCGCTCCACCTTTATAGTTTTAAATCCCAAAATTCTTTTACAAGAGCCATTGTTAAAGTTTTTAGTCAAAATTCAAAAAGACTGTATCTGTATTAAAGGAAAAATTGCCTTCTTTTTTTTTGGTCCATTTATAAAAGGTAGTCCTTAAAATTTTTTTATCATCTTTTTATTCGATAACCCTCATATGGATGTTGTAAAACATGTTTTTTTACAACACGTACAAAAACAAACTTACAATCCTTTAAGTCTTTTGGAATAAAAATATTAGAAGAATTTTGATGATGGACTAAATTTGATCTAAAATTTTTAAAGTGTTCACGTAAACTATTTAAGACATCTGATGAACTTAAATTTTCATTAACCGAGACAAAAACTCATCAGGTAACCGTAAATTTTGAACTTAAACCATTTCTGCATGTTTAGCCGAAACATCTTCTTTGGAAGTTGATCGCAAACTATGAAGTATTACCGGCAACTCTTGATACCAATCTCTGAGCCCATTTCTAGCCATAATTGATGATTTTAACTGTCTATGAAAACGTTCCACCAGTATCTTGAAGATGGTAGGCAGATGTTGTTATATGATGACTTCCAAATAATTTAGTTAGTTCCGAAAACAAATTTGATGTGAACTAAGTGCCCTGATCTCTTGTTATTTCTGAAGGAACACCAAAATAGGAATATATTCATTAAAACATTTCTTTGCAATAGTTGCAGCAGAAATATCTTTTAATGGATATGCCTCTGGCCAACGAGTAAATATATCAATTAAAGTAAAAATATATCGATGTAAAGGGCCTACAATATCCAAATGGATATGCTCAAATCTAATTTTTGGTATTGGAATTTTGAAAATAGATGTTTTTGTATGACGATAAACCTTCGACTTTTGGCAACTGATTCATTCTCGAGACCATAGATTAATTTGCTTGTTCATATTTGGCCAAAAATATTTTTTAATTATTAGTCTATGAGTAGCCTTTTTACCTGGATGTGATATTCCATGTAAAATTTCAAAAATCGTACGGCCGGGGATAAACACCCGAAATTTCACACCAAATATTAAAATTAAGTACAGGAATTTTAATTAAATTAAAGTTATTAAAATTTTGATTGTTCGTTTGTTCATTTAGTTCATTATATTTCTGTTGTTCATTTTGTAAACTCTAAAATTTATCTCTAAATTTTTAATTGAATCAACTTCAAAAGTTTGTGACAATGTGTCAGCTACAATATTATCTTTTCCTTTATTATACTGTATATCATTAGTAAATTGCGCAATAAATACGAGATGTCTTTTTCGCCTAGGGCGGAGCTCCGTTTTTGAGCTTAAAGCAAAAGTTAATGGTTTGTGGTCTGTTGCCCTTTTTAAAGTTATTTAAAATGCTTGATATTTACATAAATGGCTAATAATTTTCGACCAAATGCGCTATACTTCGTCTCTGATGGAGAAAGCTTTTTCGAATAAAAACTTAACGGCTCAGATGTACCATTAAAGTGTTGTTGTATGACACCACCAATTGCGTATTAGATGCATCAACATTTAAAGAAAGTTATGCATCTTTATTAAAATGACTTAGTAATACTTAGATGCAAACTTTTCTTTAATACATTCAAAACTTTTAGTTGATGTGTCGTCCCATATTTATGTTTTATCGTGTTTTATGTTTGTTCTATTAATTACATATATTATATTTGTGTACTCAGCTAGATTTGGAAATTACCTATGGTAATAGTTTACCATTCCTATAAATCTTGGTGCCTGTTTAATAGCTTTTTGATGTTCAAATTACGTATGGCTGCTGTTTTCTCAGGATGGCCAGATTCCAGAACTAGAAATGTTGTGCCCTAAAAAGTCAATATTGTTAACACCAAAAATATATTTACTTGGTTTAGTATTTAACCCTACTCGGATAGTCGTTCTAAAAGTATACGTAGATGTGTTAAATGTTCTTCTTCATTTTCAGTGGCAATAAGAAAGTCATAAATGTATGCAAATACAAAATCTACATCGTTAACAATTTCATTAAAAACCTCTGGAAGGTTTGCGAAGAATTTCTGAATCCGAAAGGCATACGCAAAATCTCAAACATACCGAAAAGTGTTGTTATTGCCGTTTTGAAAATATTTTATTCGGCCATCGGTATCTGATGTTGTTGTTGTTGTAGCAATGCTCGCCCCACCTAATAGCCGCGACCGATCACAAATTGTCATCAATATCCTCTAACGGGAGTCCAAGGAAACTTGCCGTTTCAACAGGGGTGGACCATAAGGAAAGGGGTGTTAGAGGCGTTGGTTCCACATTACAATTAAAGAGATGGTTGGTGTCATGTGGGGACACATTGCAAGCAGGGCATACATTTTGTATGTCGGGGTTGATTCTGGATAGGTAAGAGTTTAACCTGTTACAGTATCCAGAACGAAGTTGAGCAAGAGTGACACGCGTTTCCCTGGGGAGTATGCGTTCCTCTTCTGCGAGTTCTGGATATTTTTCTTCAAGTACTGGATTCACCGGGCAATTCCCGACATAAAGGTCCGACGCCTGTCTATGGAGTTCACCAAGGACCTGCTTGTGTTTTTCCGCTTCATACGGCTGGGTTCTCAGGTGCCGTATTTCCTCAAAATGCTTACGGAGATGACTCCTTAGGCCCCTAGGCGGTGCTGGTTCGTCAATCAGATGTCTGTTGGGATGCCCAGGTTTCTGGGTATTCAACAGAAACTGTTTGGTCAGCATCTCATTTCTCTCCCTGATGGGGAGTATTCTCGCCTCATTATGCAGATGGTGTTCTGGGGACATAAGAAGACAGCCCGTGGCGATTCTGAGAGCAGTATTTTGGCAGGCCTGTAGTTTCTTCCAGTGGGTGGTTTTTAGGCTTGGCGACCATATGGGTGACGCGTAGCACGTAATCGGCTGGCTAATTGCTTTGTATGTGGTCAAGAGCGTTTCTTTATCTTTTCCCCAGGTACTGCCAGCAAGGGATTTGAGGATTTTATTACGGCTCTGAATCCTTGGAACAATTGCGGTTGCGTGCGCACCAAAATGTAGATCCTGATCAAACGTCACACCCAAGATTTTGGGGTGTAGGACAGTCGGTAGCGTAGTGCCATCGACGTGGATGTTCAATATGGTCGACATTTGGGGCGTCCATGTTGTAAATAAGGTCGCGGAAGATTTAGTCGGTGACAATGCCAGGTTTCGCGAGGCGAAAAAACTGGAGAGATCAGGGAGATAGCCGTTTATTTTATTGCATAGCTCATCGATCTTTGGGCCTGGGCCTGTGGCCATTATTGTGCAGTCATCGGCGTAGGAAACGATTGTGACTCCTTCCGGTGGTGAAGGTAGCTTAGATATGTAGAAATTAAACAAAAGCGGGGATAGGACACCACCCTGTGGCACCCCTTGTTTAATTCTCCTTTGTTTTGATGTTTCGTTTCTGAATTGCACCGATGCCTGCCGACCACCCAGATAATTTGCGGTCCACCTTTTAAGACATGGGGGAAGGGTGGACCCTTCCAGGTCTTGCAGCAACGAGCCATGGTTGACCGTATCAAAAGCTTTTGATAGGTCTAACGCTACGAGTACTGTTCTATGGTGGGGATATTGATTCAAACCGCAATTTATCTGGGTGCTAATGACATTTAGCGCGGAGGTAGTGCTATGGAGTTTTCTGAAGCCATGCTGATGAGGGGCTAGCTGCAAATGTGCTTGGAAATAAGGGAGCAAAATGGCTTCAAGCGTCTTTGCCACTGGCGATAGGAGAGATATCGGACGATATTACTCACCTACGTTAGCTGGTTTCCCAGGCTTTAGTAGCGGGACCACCTCGGCCATTTTCCATTTCTCGGGTATGACAAAGGTGGAAAGAGACAGGTTGAAGACATGCGCCAAATATTTGAAACCCTCTTTCCCTAGGTTTTTAAGCATCGGCATGGCTATGCCGTCTGGGCCCACTGCTTTGGATGGTTTAGCGCGACCAATGGCGTATATCGGTATCTGATGGTATGCCTTCACTAAATCGATTTTGGAAAATATATATTTGTTTCGAAAATTCATATTGAAATCGTGTATATGAGGTAAAGGATGACGATCAGGTATTGTAATAACATTCAATCTACGGAAATCACCACAAGGACGCCTGTCGTCAACATCCTTTTTTGGTACTAAATGCAATGGAGATGCTACTGAGGAATTTGAGGGTCTAAAAATTCCAGTTTTTAGAAGAAAATCGAACTCGGTTTTGGCCATTTTAAATTTAATTGGATCCAAGCGCCTGGGCTTAGAAAAAGGAAGGTTTTCTTCAGTAACAAGTCTGTGGACCGTAGTGTGCATAACTGGCTTCGAATAATTTGGTTCATCTAACAATAATGGACAATTTTTAAATAATTTTGTATATTTGTTATCTACTGAGGAAAATTTCGGAAGAAGGAAATTCGCGTCTCAAACCTAAATTTATATTCAAAATCTTTTTTCCATTTGTAGAAATTGTAGAACCATCAGCCGCCGTTAAAATAATATCGGAATTATATTTACTTAAAAATTTTGAAACAGGCAAAACTGAAATTTCTGCCCCACTGTCAATAAGAAAATTAAGTTTATTATCCCGATCATATATTATTGGCTATTTGAAAAAACAACTTAACTCGAGTTAGGATAATGGCGATACATAGACCTTTCTCTGAAAAGCTAGCCACAATTCACCATTGTAACTTCCTATATTTTGTAGCAGCCATTGGGCGCTAGGGCTATGAGTAAGTAACACAGGGCGATCTGTAACGGATTTCTGTTATGAAGCCAGAATATAACTTTTATCCTAACTCGAATTAGGTTGTTTTTTCAAATTGCCACAGATATAAACAAGCGACGAGTAGATACTTCAAAATGTCCATTGTTTGTCGCTGCAACAACGGATGAAGTTAGTTTGTTGAACTATTATTCTTTGAAAAAGCACAAGATTGTTCACATTTTTTAGCCTTGTTACCGAATCTATAATGACACCTACATACCCAATTCTGATTATCGCGAGAATTTGATCTATACCTTAATGGACTTCTTAATCTACTTCTACTAGTCGAACGAAATCTTGAAAAATTTTGCTGTACTCCTTTCTTCATTTCTGGTAATCCCAAAGATAATTTTTCAAAATTTTTGCACATAAGACTAGTCGTTTGAACTAAATTACATATTAAAGCATTTTCGCTTTTTGAATTTTGAAAACTATTGATAGAAGCAATTTCGTTTTTATTGATCACCTCCCCTACATTATCACCTAATTTCAATAATTCGTTTATGTCACTAGAATTTAACTAGTTAAAATTACATTTAAATTATTTGGTAGTTTTCGCATCCAAAGTTTCTTAAGAACTTTTTGGCTGAAGTTAGTACCAGAGAGTAATACCAAAGAACGATAAAATTCAGATGGTTTGCGATCTCCCATCTCGGAATCTGTCAAAACCTTGTCTAACTTGGTATGCCAAATAATTTATAATTTTAAATCCCAAAATTATTTTAAAAGAGCTATTGTTAAAGTTTTTTGGTCAAATTTCAACAAAGACTATGTCTGTATTAAAGGAAAAATTGCCTCCCATTTTTTGGTCCATTTATATAAAAGTAGTCTTAAAATTCTTTTATCATCTTTTTATTTTAAATTTTTTTAGTACTGCCCATAAAAAGGCAATTGCAACTTTGATTAGTAATTTAAGTAATTCCTAAGTGAAAATCCTTATATTTATTCATTTGTTCAAAATAGCAAGATTTAAGGGAATTAGTGGAATTTTCGCTGAAAACACTGGCGAAAACAACAGAATTCCACCTCGCATCATAACAAGAGAATTCCAACTCGTTTCTCAGCTACTTAATTTGCACAGCTAAAAATCGTGGTGAAATGCGCATATATCTGAAAGTCTAAAAGAATTGTGTTGAAAGTCGTGTACGCCTAAAAGTATGCAAGGACGTGCATTGAGTTGGGCCTTCAACTAGGTGGAATTCTACAACGCCTGCAACACAGGAGGCTAGCCATGAACGTATAGCCTAATCTTCTAAATAGTTCGACTTGTGCGTTACGTAGCTCAAATTTTTTGTTCAAACATTGCACTGTCACCGAGCTTTGAACTATATTTCAGGTTTCAAGTCTCTAGATATCCAGGAAGTTAGTTAAAAATCTATTGCAAGATTCCCAATTTAAAATTAGTTTTCTCAATATCTCGATCCATGCGCCACCTAGCGGAATTTTTTTTATAAAATATTGCATTGTCACCGGGTTCTGACTTACGGGTCAAGTTTCATGTCTCTAGCTCATCGGGAAGTTACTCGAAAATCGATCGCAATATTCCCCCCGTTTTTAATGGATTTGCAGTTATCTTGACTAGTGCGCCAACTAGTGCAACTTTGTTTTCTATAAGTTGTATTATCACCAGACCTCTAACTATGTGCCATGTTTCAAATCTCTAGCTAACCGGGAAGTTAGTTGAAAGTGGATTGAAAGATTCCCAAATTAAAATTTTTTTCTTGCTATCTCGATCCGCGTGCCACCTAGCAAATTTTTTTTATCAAGTGTTGCATTGTCACCGGGTTCTGACCCACGGCCCAAGTTTCAAGTCTCTAGCTCACCGGTAAGTTACTCAAAAATCGATCGCAAGATTAACCTCGTTTTTCAGGGATTCGTAGTTATCTCAATTAGCACGCCACCTAGCGGAACTTTGTTTTCTAAAAATTGTATTGTTACCGGGTATCGAACTATGTGCTAAGTTACAAGTCTCTAGGTAACCGGGAAGTTATTTAAAAATGGATTGAAAATTGCCAAATTAAAATTAATTTTCCTAATATCTCGATCCATGCGCCACCTAGCGGATTTTTTTTGATAAAACATTGCATTATCACCGGGTTCTGACTTACGGCTCAAGTTTCATATCTCCAGCTCACCGGGAAGTTACTCAAAAATCGACTGCAAGATTCCCTGTGCTTTTTCAGGGATTTTCGGGGGTTTTCGTCTGCCACTTGGCGGAATTTTGTTTTTCGCGAATTGTAGTGCCAGCGACTCGCAAACCATGTGCTAAGTTTCAAGTCTCTGGATCACCGAGAAATTAGTTAAAAGTCGATTGCAAAATTTCCATTTTAAAATTAATTTTCTGCATATCTCGATCCCTGGGCCACCTAGCGGATTTTTTTCACTTGCATTGTAATGTCTCTCAGATCTGAACTTTGTTGTAAGTATCATGATGTATTTTGGAACGACTTTCCGTCAAATTTGGCTTTGAGACAAACCGGTTTCGATAGTTTTTCTCAAAACCAAATTTGACAAGGGATGACGGAAAATCGTTCCAATATATATCATTTATCCACCCTGTCGGGAAATCAATAAAACAAGATAAGTTCTAAGTATCATGTGTCTAGTTCAACGGGAATTTACCGAAAAAGACTTTTTCGTGGGTCAAAAATTCGTATGGAAATGAGGGGACAAACATGAAGGCTACTTAATATAAATGTATAAATAAAGGTATAAATATAAAAAAAAGCTTTCGTTCAACAAAATCGATGAACTAATACAACAGTTATAAGCATTCAAATAAATATATCTATATAGTAAAACTTAAGTACCCTATAAATAATAGCATATGCACATATGATTCTGTCTTAACTCTAGGATCTTATTTTATAATTGAAAAAGTTACGTATCTTGTTTTGACGCATATTTAGATTAGGATCGGTTTCAGAATCCTTGATACCGACTTTCAATCATTTTCATCTGCTGGTGAAACCTTTCGCCATGCTCGTCACTTTCGTCGCCAAAATTTTGCGGGAAAAAATTTAAATGGGAGTGTAGAAAATGAATTTTTAAAGACGTATTTATTCCTGAAAGAAAATGAAAAAGTATATTAGATATATACCTAAGTGACACATTAGTATATAATTCAGAGCAAATTTTTCGGTTACATTTTTCTCGTTCTTGTTTATTCGGAACTGGACGATGAATTCAGATATAGGGCTATATATTCTCATGTAAATTTAAAAATTTTCTTAAAGATTTTTTGTTTATCGGCCAGATAGGTTTTAAAGTTAACTGAGAAAATGGTCTTAAATATGTTTTTTTATTCAGCCATTTCCGCATAGTTTTTGGTTAAGTGTTTCACTATCATTTCGTAGTTAGGACTTTTGTATTTGCCTAAAAAAGAAGTAACGACCTTTTCAAAATAATCCCACGCTGCTGCCTCCTCTGGTGACAATAGTTCTTTGAAATGGTTATTGGTCACCATTTTCCTTATTTGCGGTCCCACTAAAATCCCTTCCTTTATTTTTGCTTCTGAAATCTCTGGAAAGATTGTCTTCAAATGATGAAAAGCTTCGCCTTCTCTGTCCAAAGCTTTGACAAAGTTTTTGACAAGGCCGAGCTTGATGTGGAGCGGAGGTAGAATTATGTTTTCCTTCTTTATAAGTGGGGAGTATTTTATGTTATTCACCCCAACTTGAAACTCGATTCGTTCTGGCCAATCCTTTATGATGTGGTGGTCAATTGCATAGAAAGCAACAGTATTTTGTGTATCCACTTTGTAGACCACATAGCGATCCAACAAAAACTCTAAACTTAATTTATTGCCGTTTATGAACAATCGCCACTCTTTTGAATCATATGGTTCACCAAACTGTTTGAATAGACCTGCAATGTCTTTGCAGTAACAAAAACTGTCCTCCTTCGTATAGTACTTGGAAACTTGTTCGTGACGAAATTTAAATTATTGCATACGAGAGGCGTGTATTTCGACCTTTTCTTTTGACAATTCCAAATCCCTTATCCAATCATTGAGTTGTGCTTGTGACAAAGAGTATCTTGCGTTTTCCGTTTGAAATCCAGTACAACATAATGCCGCGTAATCAAATACTGCTGTTGACGATGAAACTGGAGCCGGAACTAAAGTTAAATTTGATTCTGGCAATGTAGCTTCCGCTGAATTTAGTTCTGGTAATGACACTATAGATACGCTCGCATAGGTTACTTTTCTTGACTTTCCAACCCAAAATACTTTTGTAGTGCAAATATAGCAGTCCGTTGAATGGCAAGTTGGTTCCATCCACTTAATTGGTGTAATGAATTTCATAAGTCGCCTAAATAGATAGTTTCAGAAATTAGCCAGCTATGCATTAAAAGGGAGCAAATTCCTAATTTTTACAACGCACATTTTTGTTCCGGTTTCCGAAAAAATCAATTCGACTCGACATGTGGTGTACACAGTATTCCGTGTCCATGGTTTTTCATTGTTTTTAGGCTCAGTTCCAAAATATTTATAGTATGTAACTTTCAAAGGATTTGAAAACACACGTCGCATCTTTTTAACGATAAATTGACGGCAGATGAAGCAGAACATATCTGGATCATTTGTACACTCAAACTCTCGCGCCCTTTTATTAATATTCACCCTTATCGCGAGTTTTATTTTCACCCAAAAATATTCACAGTTTTTGTTCATCCTATCGCAGAGGGTGGCGAAACAATTTTTCATGTTCGAAAAAGATTTCACCTTAACGGCAACTCTTTGTTCGGGCGAAATGAACACCCAAATTTGTTCACTTATATTTTACAGGGGAACGGGAGGAAAACAAAATTTAGGTAATTTTTTGTTTTGAAATTTGATACTCTTATAATTATATGTTCTTTTATTATTAGAAATAAATCAATAAATAATGCACAATCGGAAGCTGAGTGTAAGAAGTGAAATTCCTGTATTGCTGTAAATTCTATTTTTTATGACAACGTATCCAATCGTTGGCCAAGTTATCCATTGTGAACAAAGCAACGGTTCCAAAATGTTGAACACCTCACTGAAACAAGATTGGCTAAGACCCACTTCATGGTCCTTCATGGTTCCCTATGCGAAAAAGCGAAGACATGTACACAATTTTACAATTAGTGTAACTCCAAATTTTTGCTTCAATGGTGGCAAGGAGTGGTAAGAATAACTAGCAAATATTAGAATGCCGACTTATTTAGCCTGTAATATTGGCGAAAATTAATTGAAAAGAATTAACTTGTTATTCAAAAATAGTAATTTTTAGCTTACAGTGAATTATTTAGCTCCAAAGGGTTAGAACTTTCCCTTAATTGCCTCCGAACCGCTTTCACATTTATGTATATTCTCCTCACGCTCAATCAATACCAACCTAAGTGCAATACTAATCATTATTTTATACATTTTTTTTCTATTTTTGTTGTATTTTAAGGAAATATATGCTTGGTTACAAAATTTACATAATTGTAAGTAAATTATTTGTTCACTGCCAATTCGCAATAGAGCATCAGCTGTTTCGAAGTGAACTTTTGTTCGCCCGAAATTGCCGATAGGCGGAAAAAGTTCACCCGAACAAAAGAAGTGAAGGCGAACACTTTTCCCCGTGAACTTCGCGATAAGGGTGATTATATTTTTAAGTAAATGACGGGTTATAAACTGCAATTATAAACTGAACAATATCCGGCGAGCCTTGCAGATATTTTAAAGGAACAAGGCGCATGTTATATATTATTTATACTTAGATCAAGTAAAAAATTCAAGGCTCCCTAGACAAAAAGGTTCCCTAGTTTTAGAAAGAATACACTACCTGCCTTAAAAATATGCTCTTGCCTGAAATGTACCTGGGTTTGAGAAAACGACACCAACAGTTTTTTGTATCTAATAACCCTTCGAAAATATACCTGCTAACTAACTGATATACGAATACTAACACATATATACCAGTATACTTAAGTATTAAATAGATATATTTACTTGAATGCTTATAACTTTTGTATTAGTCCTTCAAATTTGTTGAATGAAAGCTTATTTTTTTGTAATAAAAAGAGCTTAGAGGCGAACAAAAATGCTGCAAAAAATAAAAACATTTTCGAAATCCTTTCTCGCAAAGTACAATTTTTTTTTTATTTTTACAAGGAAAATTGCAAAAATCCGTAATGATTGTTCGTTATCTTTGAATCTGTAGGGCCTAGCAAAAAGTGCTGTGTGCACAGTTTATAGAAAATTTAAAAAATTTAAAAGCTTCAAACCGTTTTGGAAGTGCTCAGTTCGTTCTTGAGATATATATATAAGTGGACCCAATTGTTTTTTTTTTGTTTTGTTTCGAAAAAACGTTTATTCGTAAATATCTCAAAAACTTACCATAGAATTAAAAATAACCTTGATTTTCGGAATCAGGGGGTGATTTTACATAGGAATTTCATAATGGCGTCTATGGTGCAGAAAACAAAAATTGGAATTTGTGATCCAGTATAATAAATGAAGTCTTCTTGTAAAAACACAGTTTTTAAATAAGAGCCAACAGCAAAAGTTGATCGATGATATTCCACATTGATAATTCGATAAAAACAATATTCAAGTAATTATTAACCTCAACCACAAGGACGAAAAATTGATACTGATGACAAATTCCAAGATAATAAACACCGACTTGAGGGCTTCCAGAATAACAGTAGGAATGCAGTTTTTTGAGTTGTTGATCATATTGATTTATATTGTTATTGTAGATGTTGTTAAGATATGTTTTTTAATGCTGTTTATATTTTGCACAACAATATTCAATATTTGCTTTTTAAAATTGTTCTCTTGCCTGATTTTAGGCGCAATAATTAATTACATTAATATGTTATAACACAATTTTAGGCGTATAGGCAGGATCGCCAGTTGGAGTAATATGAATAATGCGGTTGATTAATATATCTTTATATTTATTTAAAATCGTTTCTATCGAATCCAAATTTTATATCATAAAAATTTTTGATAATTGAAAAATCAATATTGAAAATTAAAATATTGATAAAACATATTAAAATTACAAAGTTCAAAGTAACTTAAACACAAAATTAAATAAAAATAATAAGAACCCTACAATATTAGAAGGCTATATGTTTTACTTCCGACTCTCAACGGCAAATCAACAGAGCAGATGAATATTACAATGGATTTTTACGGATGGAAATACATTTAAAAGTATTAAGATTACTTCCAAGTGTGAAGTTCAACTAACTAATGGATAACACCTCTCCCTTTTATGTCCGGTTCTTCAATGAAGTCGAGGCCAGTTAACTCACATCAATTGAATTTTACTGCTCATCACAGTTTAAGAGGCCAAATTGAATTCTTTATTTGTATTCAATGCTAAAAGTAATATTAATTCGCACTGTTCCTTTGTATCCCCTTTTGCATTTGCGTAAGGTGGAACTGATATGGTGAAAAAAAAAGTTCTTTAATGGCTTTCGTAGCAAGGTGTATATTTGGATACTCCTATTTTTTCAAAGCGGATAAAAATTCCGACCGTTGAAAATACATTCCTACCGTTTCTGATAGCGTATATCTTCAGCGGAAGTACTGTTTAAAAAAAAAAAAACACTGCTATAAAACCCAATATTACTAAGCTCTTAGAGCACGCCTATAATTATTCCACACAATTTTGATTTAAAAGCATATAGAAATAGTATGTGCCTAAATGGTGAGTGAAGGAATAGCAACAAAAAGGCAACACTTAGAAACCAACTGCAAAGCGAGTAGCGGGGCATTCATATGGCTCAGTGGATAAAGGCATCTGCGTTTACACTAGTATTAAGTATGAATGTTGGAGAATTCGAGTTCAATACTCAGCTCCCGAGAAGTTAGCTGATGAAGAAGTGAAATTCAGAAATATGTCACAGTGATCATCGCCGTTTGTAAACTTTGTATTTTTTCTCTAATAGTTTAAGAGCCCGTGACTGCCAGACCTTCGTCATTTTATAAAAGTTGAAATTTCGTCAGTGTATACTTCCAACTGAAGCATGATCGTTGGTCTATTGTAAAACTTGAGTCATAGTGGCTTTAACAGATATCGTGCAAAAATTTTTGCAGAAAAATTTACATTTCTTTCGTCACTTTATAAAGACTGGTTTTTATTTATGGTCTTCGTCACGATATAAGAAGCTACTAGCCTCGTTGCCAATAAATAAATAAATAAATAAATAAAAAAAAAATAAAAGTCCGGATTTAACTTTTATTTCCGGACTTTTATTTTTAAAAGTCCGAGTTTAACTAGTTCTATCATACTCAAAAAATAAAAGTGTAGATTTTACTTTTATATGTGGACTTTTATGGAAAAAGTTCGAAAAATAAAAAGGATGTATGATTCGACATGATATTGCTATAGGGATACCTAAGGACTCAAACATTTTCACCTAGGACAATTTCCGACCCGGACTTTTTCGACTCCGAAAAAAAATTATTACTGTTCCTATTTTTTTCCTATTCCAATTCATATTTTTATTCATATTCCGATTCTTATTCCTATTCTTATTCCTATTGCTTTCCCTGTTCCTTTTCCACTTCTTTATCTATTCCTACGCCTATTCCATTCCTATTATACTGTTCCTATTCCATTCCTTTTCCTATTTCTTTTTCTTTTCACATTCGTAATCCTTATCCTATTCTTATTCATATTGCTATTCATATTCCTTTTCTAGCCCGTATCCTTGCTCCTATTCCTTTTCCTTTTTATATATATATTCCCATAGGTGGGGCGTTCGCACTTAAGAACAATTCAAAAATACCGAGTACAAGTGTAAGTAATTTTGTCCCAATGGCCTTTTATTTTGTAATTGAGTTATTGTTGTATCACTTGCTACTCGCCCTGTACAATTACCATTTGGGCTCTTCTGAACCGTGTTGCTTTTGCGGCATAGAAACCAGTTCAATTAAAATAAACATCAAATGCTTCACTTCACTTTTGCGGTGCCGACAGTAGTTTTGGGGTTTCAAGTGCTTTTGTGCTGCTGGCTACTGAATGGCCGTTCGACCAGAATCTATTGCCTGTTACAGTCTGTGTATTGTTACCATAGCAAAGTCTAGGGGATCCAATGCAATTACTGAGTATCGTTATCGTTGCCTCAAGGCATGATTTTCTGACCATTAAAGTGCATTAATGATTGTGTGTCTGTTGCATGTAATTGTATGATTGAATGTATGCTTTTCTCATATACCCAGATGGCATGGATTTCAGACATAACTAAGCTTCACCAGATAAATTATTTCAAAATCTACATAGACGCATAGGAAACCGTTTACGTGTTCGCCCTTTATGTGATTATGGCAGGTTGAAGTATTCAAGTTGGGCGCAGCTTTTCACTTTTTAAATTTTCGCTTCATATTTTAGAAAATCTATCATTTAACGACCTACAAAAGGACCCATCACGTCAACCGGAAACAAGTACTTAATATCGGTGACAAATATCAGCATTGAAAATCCGCGACTTTGTATTAAAGAGAGTATTGATACCGCTGGGAACATATTCATTCAGCTGGATGTGTAGGCTCTACATATGCAGGGAGCATTGACATCACTCCGGTTACTCATGTTATGTTGTGGTTGTTGTATTAACGATAAAGACACTTCCCGAAGGCTTCGGGTAGTTTTATCGATGTTGATGGTCCTTTGCCGTATATAGATCCGGCACGTTTCGGTAACAAAGCACCATTAAGGTGCTAGCCCGACCATCTCGTGAGCGATTAATATGACCACATTAAACCTTCTAGGCCATCCCGCTCTTCCCACCCTCTAAATATGATACACTTATATTTGTAGCAGGTTTCCCCACGCGTGGGTGAGGTTGAAAATTAGGTTTCGGAAGCTATAAAGCTTTGTACTGCGCTTATCGCCCCTTGAATCCCGTTACTCATGTCATCACCATATTTAGTGACAGTCAAGTGGCGCTAAAGTATTTATCTTTGCGCGAAAGAGGAGCAACACTGATATGTAAAAGATAATGGGGCTGGTGGTATCATATTCACGTCAAGCTCATTCCTCCTTCGATGTTCATCGTCGGCATCATGCGCAGGCTCATCACTCCTACAGAGAACTTTTTTCTCAAACATTTCAAGAGTGATCTCGTATTCTATCCACTCCGTTCTTGATTCTGAGCCATATATCAGAAAATGCATAATGGTCGGCTTGTTGTGCGTGATTTTTGTTAGTCGAGAACGAATGATACTTTTGAATTTCTTTCTAGGTGCAAAGTATCACTTTTTGGCAAGAGTTATTCTGTTTGATTTTAGTTCTTTTCTGAATGACAGTAAGTACTTCATCTTGTCCTTATTTTCTGCGAGATCCCCTTGTTTGCCTCTTTATCTTATTCAGGAAAGACAGAACTTACGACACGTTTTTTAAGCCTAACAACAATAATTTTAGAAATTTGCTGTAAGGGTTAGATAGCTAGGGAGATACCGAACCCGATATTCCAGTCCCCGACACAGGAATCAACATAACGCCAACTTATGATAAAGTGAGATTATTAGAACCTGGCCTATAAAATAACCAAAGCGCTGGGTACCTACCCACCACCTACAGATCTGGTAAAACACGGAAGCAAAGAGTTTGTAAAGAGTTGCATTCCTCCAGATAAGTGTTTTAAGGTTGCTGACCTAGGCAAAAGAAAAACGATTACACAATTACCGCTAATTATCACGGAATAAGCCTGACTATCGAGTATATTGTGAATGACTGAAGCCCAAAGTCAGTTCATCGATTTCTTTGCTTCTTTACAAAGGATAAATTTACCATCGACCAGATCTTAAGGGTACACCAATGCATGTTGGATTGTAAGCAGTTTTTGGGGAGAATCGGGACAGGGAGAAGCATACATCTATATTGGGTCCCAAGGTATATGGGAATAGATGGGAATGAAAAAGCGGATGAACTGGCTAAAAAGAGCGCATCCCTTGAAGCTTGCTCCGAAAACGTCCCAATTTGACTGGGCGAGATTAAGCGGAGGCGAGTGGTGCACATGATCGATCAAGCCGGAAAGGCGTGGGTACAAGCGCGGTGCTGTAAAGTGACGAAGATTATGTGTAGGTTTTACAACCTTAGGCTAACAAAGTTCGTTCTATCATTAAAAACAGAAGACTGTAGACTCATGATGGGTATTCTGACCGGACACTGCCGTCTGGCATCACATGCCTTTAAGTTAGGCTTGGTCAGTGATATCAGATGTAGGAAGTGCGAATTGGAGGCGGAAATGATCGAGCACGTTCTATGCTAGTGCACTGCACTTGCCAGGCTAAGACTCCAGCTATTGGGAGTGATACAGCTGTCAGATCTAGAAGCAGCAAGTGGCTTAAGTCCAGGAAGTATTTGCCAAGAGGACGGAGTTATTTTATAACATAGGTCCTGCTTTTTGATAGGGTTTTTCAGTTTTAAAACAAACTACTGCTCACACTACGGACTCAATCAGTTTATGTGAGGTCCTCATGGACCGGCCAGTTCATCCTAACCTAACATGAGGGTACACCAAATATTGAAGAAGACTAACGTTTAGATAATAGAAAAGGGATATACTTGTAGATTGCAAATTTTCAAATTTAGTTCCGCATCGAAATTATTAGCCAAAAGAAGTTGACCAACATTACCAACGCTTAAAGGATTGGCAAGCATCTTGCCAAGCACCAAATAAGGCTTCGGGCGATGTACTTACCGTCAGCAAAGAAAAAATCAGCGTGTTCGCGCCTTGACAGCTATATTAATTTTGATGGATATAAGTTTGAAACTACGGCGGAATAGGTCTATTTGTAATTTATAACGTTGCTGGTTACTTCATAGTGACAAAGAGAATACCACCTTTAGAAAAGCCAATGGTTCTCGTGTCGACAATACGACGTAAGCTAAACAAAGTTTTTGACTGGCCAAGATGATCTGCATCCAAAAATAAACATTTTTTGCTGAAAACTATTAAGTGGGTCAATTATATCGCCACAACAGATCGAAACTAGGTATAATATATATATAATATTATGATACATGATTACACCTGAATTTAGACTTCCTTGTTTGTTTTACCTTTCACTGTTCTGGGCAAAGTTGTCTATTCGAAATGCTCTGGACACTAGAACCCCAAAACACACATTTACATGCATCATATGATTACATACAGAATAGATATCCATATTCCATGCTGTGCGGTGTTCATGTTGATGTTGATGAAGTGAATTTCATTCCTGGTAAACATGCACTTACTGTTGCTCATCTTTGCATTATGTGAATCTTCTCTTGGTTGTAGTGTTGCAGTTACAAGAAAACAAACATACTTAACGATGCTGTTGGTCACTGACTGATTTTCCAGCAATGTTGCAGATGTCTTTGTTGTTGCTGTTTGTATCTTCTTAGTTGTGGGTGTTGTATTCTCTGCTTGTGGTTTGAATTGTTGCTGCGGTAGAGCACATACATCCACCTCCACATAAACGTGATGGAGGTTTCGATGATTTACATTGCTCCACCACCATCTAAATTGTTCCTAATTTATTCATTAACGTCTATTCACTTTTCATAACCACAAGTACCTACTCACCCCTTTGCATTTGTATCCACCTACTTCCTTGTAGAAATATAGAAGTTAGTGCATTAAGCCCTTTTATTATTTAGATGTTTGTATAACGTTGGCGGTTTGTCTTTATGATTGGAGTGATTCGGCAATTGTTTTGGGTTAGTTAGCTATTCTTAGCCGTTTGCGGCTTTAAGAAACATCCACTATTGTTCATTAATACTATGCCGCTTCAAGTGCTTTATTGGATTTTATAAGAAAATTACGCTAAATTAGGACCAAAGGTGTTTTTTTTTGTTCTGCAGATAATATTGCCTTGCTAGTTCTGTTGAGCTCACTCGTAAGTTTGTGAGTTGTTTACGCATATTAGGTTAGGTTAGGTTGAACTGGCCGGTCAATAAAGACCTCACATAGACTGAATGTGTCCATAGTGTTACCAGAATTTGTCTGAAAAGCAAACATTAGAAATATTTGGGTTATGTTATTAAAGGACTTATGTTACGAAATCAATCTGTCCTCTTGGGGAATACTAAAAGTTTTCTATGACCTCGCTTAATAGCTGATCGAATATGGCAGCTCTACCGCTCCTAATAGGTGGAGCCTTGACCTAGCTTTCGCAGGACATGAAAATGAACATGCTCAACCAATTCATCTGCTTAGTCGATCACATGCAACTGCTGCCTCCTTTTGAAAATTTGTTTCCAGAAAAGAAACCGAGCTAATATCTTGAATAAAAGTTCACACAGCTTCCATATTTCAAACTATGAAGTTTGGAGGTTCAAACATTTGGACGATGCACAGTGGCCAATTTGGCTTCGCTAGCGGCATTTAATTAAAATTTTCAAATTTGAAAAACCGTTAATTTTTTTTTAACAATCGATAACAAATACATTCACTAGATTTGTATCGATTTTTAAAAGCTCAGCTTACAGCTGATGAACAGCACATGTTTCTGCAAGTGTTGTGCAAAATATTTCCGCCTTTTTGATCATCGATTTCGTATTCGTGTTAAACTTGCAAATTTTATTATTTTCATTAAAAGTTTTGTTATATACTAACGCCAAGGTATGTATTATATAAAAAAAACTGTGGTTGTGATCTGTGTATACTTGTGTTATTTATAAAACGTAATCGTGTTTAAGTGTATTAGCAACTCGCCCATTGTAACGTACACCTGTTTTTCGTGGAGTAGAACTTTCAAAATTCACCTAGATTAAGTGTAATTTTAAATTTTCCTATATGTGTAAACCATTGTGTGTCCAAAATGAACTGCGAGTACCTGCGAGCCTTCAATTTATTGTACTTTTTAGGCAAAATGTCTGTGTCAAAACGCACCCTTTTTTTAATATGGCATGAAGAAGCGATCCCCACCAAGAAGTTTCTCGCCGGAGAAAATTATGTTTTTGGTATCGTTTTGAGTAAAATTACCTATACTCAAAAGTGGAAGGCCTGTGGCAGAAGTAAGGTGTTTTTCGAAAAAATTAACCAAGAATGGCTAGATACACCATTGGTATTGTTGGGAAAAAAAGCAAATGAAAATATTGGATGGCCGGAAAAAGAGCTTTCCAAGTTCTGCAGAAAAACGCAAGTCAATAAGATGTCAGGGCTTACAGAGGAAGTGTCATGTGAAGGATTGTTGGTAGCTGCCAGCTGCAGTTTATATAAAGCTGGAAAGCGCAGTGCTTCCAAAGTTGTAGAAATGGTAAATGGCGATGAGGAGTTTAGCGGAAAGGTAATACAAAATATAAACAAACCAAAGCCCCTTCCATCCAAATTTTCAGATGATAAAGCGCTTGCGCTATTTGCAGATCTTGGACATACCAGATACACTTGGAACTTGAATAAGAAAGCAGCAAAAAACCAAAACGCCGATATATATCCATGCTACGAAAAATTACGTTTCGCCAAAAAAAAGTGCTATCCTAGTGACATTACAGTCACTGATTATTATGCTGAAGTGCCACTACAAAGTCTTGTGGACCATACAATAAACAGGATCATGGAAGCACACTCTGAAAGTTTTGAAATCCCATCTAGAAGTAATAATAACACCCATTTAACTGCTGTCTACAAATGGGGTTGTGATGGCAGCAGCGGCCGTTCCACATATATGCAAACATTTAACAACTGCGAAGGAAACATGAGAGACCAATATTTATTTTCAATTTGTATTGTACCACTGCAAGTGCAGAACGGACCGACAGTTTTATGGAAAAACAATCGACCTTCTTCTACACGATACTGTCGACCAATCAAAATACTTTGCGACAAGGAAACGGCGGACCTGAGTCGCAGGGAAATTGAAAATATTAAGAGCCAAATATTAAATATTGTACCAACATATGTAAACTCATTGATTATTGATCACCAATTTCACATGACCATGCTTGATGGTAAAACTTTCAGCGTCATTTCAGAATCTTCTTCGCAAATATGCGGAATCTGCAAGGCAACACCGAAAAATATTTTTTTTTTATTTTAAATTATATTTTATTTGCAATCTATCTTACATGAGACATTCAGCAAATTGGATCTTATAAGATAATGACAGCGGTAGGTTTGCCTTGTACAAATCTACATAGAGAAATATGTATAAAATTTGATATATTTACATACATTCTTAAGTTGAATTAATTTCAAAATTACTTCAAAGTTGCTTAGCTTCATTGTTGAATTCATTTCTTAGTTAAAATAAAAAGGATAAAAAAAGGGTCTTACTTATATTTAACTTAAGTTTTCTAGCTTTTTATTATAGTTATTAAAACTTTTTAGTTTATTTTTGTATATAAGTATATATATATAAATATATAAACATCTATATATATATATATATATATATATATATACATGTTTATACATTTATATATATATATTTTTATCCTTAGAGAGATTTCAAATTTAGAAGAATGGCAAGTCTACGATATGGCGGCGCTTTAGCCGTATATCTTCGTTAGTGGTGTCTAATAAACAAATAGCAGTTGGGTTTATGTGGTTAGATAGCCGTGTAAGATATCTAGAACTGTATTTTGATATTTCACACTTTATGAAAGGAATGCTTAGATCCTTGTGAATAGCTTCATTAGTGACAAACCAAGGCGCATTAACCATTGATCGTAATGTTTTAGATTGATACCGTTGCAGGATCTCCACATTGGATTTGCTAGCAGTACCCCAAAGCTGTATGCCGTAGGTCCAAATAGGTTTAAGTATAGCTTTGTAGAGCCGTACTTTGTTTTCTAGACTTAGTTGAGATTTGCGACCCAAGAGTCAGTACATCCGTTTTGTTTTTATTTTTAGCTGCTGTTGCTTAGCCTTAATATGGGGTTTCCAGGTAAGGCGTCGATCAAGATGCATTCCTAAATATTTGACCTTATCACTAGTAGGAATCTGATTATTGTTTAGAAATACATCGGGACATTGATCTCTTCTTAATGTAAAAGTGACATGTGTGGATTTTTCTGTGTTAACTTTAATTTTCCATTTTATAAGCCAAGATTCAAAGAGGTCAAGTTGATTTTGAAGAATAGAAGAAGCTTCTACAGGGGACAGGGGACAAGCGATAAAAGCGGTATCATCAGCAAAAGTCGCCACTTCTACTTCTTCTGATGTTGGCATATCCGATGTAAATATAGTATATAGGACGGGACCTAAAACACTACCCTGATGTACACCAGCATAAATTCCGTGAATTTGTGATGTCGCATCCTGGTGAATTACGTAAAAGTGTCTGTAACTTAAATAGGACTTGAGTACTAAGTAGAAATGTGCTGGCAAAAGCTTTTTTATCTTAAAAAGAAGTCCCGGATGCCATACTTTGTCAAAGGCTTGTTGAATATCTAGAAAAGCTGCAGAACAGTATTTTTTCCCCTCAAGTGCATCTGTTATAACATTTGCAATTCTATGGCATTGCTCCGGTGTACCATGCTTCAATCTAAATCCAAACTGATGTTCAGGTATGATGTTGTACCGAAAAATATGAATGACTTAAATTTGGTGAAGAGCTTTCCAATTAAAGTGAACCTCTTTCAATATGGGCTATCCAGTCTCCACGCCTGGATAAGGTTTTTTTGAATATATTTTGCACATATCCTATAGAATACCAATAAAAAAGTGGCAAACTCGTGGTGCTGACAAGGATATTGTTGGACAAAATAAAACAAATATACAGCAGAAGCTACGAGAAGAAATGCATTTGTTGGTCGACATACCAATGGCTGTTACTGGAAATACCAACAACGGAAATACGGCAAGAAGGTTCTTTCAACAACCAGATTTAGCCGCTCGTATAACTGGGGTGAACGAAAATTTAATATATCGATTCAGCGTCGTCTTACGAGCACTTGCATGTGGATACGATATAAACACGGAGGCATTCAGACTACGCAATGGAAACTGCCGAAATTTTTGTTACTTTATACCCTTGGTTTTACATGCCCTCGTCTGTTCACAGAATTTTAATTCATGGAGCAGACATAATCAATAATTTTTCGCTTCCAATTGGTATGATGTCCGAGGAAGCGCTTGAAGCCAGAAATAAAGATTATCGGAACATCCGTGAAAATAATACCAGAAAAAATTGCAGAAAAAATACAATGGAAGATATAATTAACGCTATTTTTGTTTCTTCCAATCCGCTAATATCTTCATTGTCCAACGGCTCATCAATTTCCTATTCCAGAAATATTAGTTTCGATAAGGAAGTTAAAAGCTTGCTTATAATGCATCATTTTGAAGATGATTTCTCTGAATCTGATACCGAAGAATCTGATTAATATTTCTTTTATAATATGGCTTCTCTTTGAGTTGACAATTTTTTTCTTATTTTATATATGAATATATGGTGGAAAATGTTTATTGAATTAAAAACAAATTAAAAATTAAAAAAAAAAATTTAAAATTAAAAAAAAATTAAAAATAAAAAATTAAAAATTAAAAAAAAAAAAATTTAATTTTTTTTCCAAAAATTGTTTGATTTTTTTCTGAATTGAGAAAAAATAAATTTTGAAGATAACTTCCTTACTTTGGAAGCTATGAATAAAATGCCGCTAGCGAAGCCAAATTGGCCACTGTGCGGTGTGCTGATTACATAAATCATAAATATTTAATACACATTTCTGATTAACTTGTCTGCCGGCTTAGGACGATATATTCTCCGATCGCTACTCCGAACACTGGGTGGGATATTTTCACCTCTGATCTGAACTCTGCTTATCAACTAACTATTCAGGGGATTCGATGGGAGAGCGACCAGTTGTTAATATAGTTGACGGCTGAACGGTACGCCATTCTGCACATTACATCTGCAGACCTAGTGGCGAAGAACAAAGCGTTAAAAAACTGCAATGACACTCAATCTCCCAGGGAAGCTTGAGCCCAAACCATGCGACCATAGTAGCAAAGTGTAGTCAAATACAGGATAAACATCCCTACCTGCGCTTCAATGGGGCTCTTGGAACCACAATGGATGTAAGTGAGAGGGCAGTGCAGTAGCAGAGGAGACGGTACATGCGTACTCCGACGGTTCTTAAGTAACGGAAGGAGTAAGGTTTGCGGTATACTGCGCTGATCCGGAAATAAACAATTTCTACAAGCTGAAAATCACTGCAATATTTTTTCAGAAGGAAGTAGAAGTCGTGAAATAAAAAAAATTTCAATTACTGGAGGAAAGCCAATCAACCTTTGAAGGCAATAATCTCGCATACGTTAACATTGAAATGTGTGTTGTTATAGTGTACGAAATCCCTGGAAATAGTCGTGATGGGGATCTTAGGTCGGAAGGCAAATGCATATGCAAAGAAAATAAAATAGCAGATGCGCTAGCTAAAAAAAAAGCATCGCTTGATGTTTGTATCGTAAACGTTCCAGTCAGACTAAGTTACTCTTATCATTGAAATTAATAGACTGTAGGCTCATGGTGCGTATTCCGACTGGACTCTGCCTTCTGGCGTCACATGCTTTTCAATTAGGCATTGCCAATTATAGCAAATGTAGGAAGCGTGGGTCGGAGGAGGAAAGCAAAATACATTTTCGACATATATTTTGACAAATTTGCTCTGAGTAGTTAAAAAGATAACTGTCTGCTCTGTTCTGTCAAGCGTCGCAATCTAAAAATAAAAAAACTGTCAGTTGCAAAGTACGATGCAATTACATATACTTTTTAATAGTATTAATAATAATATGATAATAGAAATTCTCAACGGCTTATTACCCTGCAAAGCCCTTCCAACCGACCGAGTGGGGCATCCGCATGACATACGAACTTTTTATATTTGTTTGCCGATCCATTGAAAGGCAGGGAAGCCTTGGATCTAGAGCTGCCTGAAAAAAAAAATATTTGGCGCGATTTACCTTCGAGAAGATTTAGGCCAAGCTTCTCTTCCCAATTGTGTCGTGCTCCTTTTACTTTTCTCTCCAAACGGCAGATGAATTTTCACTGAAAAGCTTTTTATGGCAGAAGTATACTTGGAGTGTTTGCCAAACAACTTCAAGGAGCGATCCTGATTAAACATGTTGCCAAAATTTTGCCAAATGTTGCCAAATATTTGATATTAATTTGCCCGGAAAATAAACCGAAACCCTCGGTAAGCTACCAACACACCACGGCGACCGCTTCTGCTTAGGTACAGAAAAGTGTTAAACTCATCAGTTAAGTAAAACATTAATAGGGTTGGATTAAGTGCTATTGACTTACAAATAGTTTGTAAATAGCGAATAGTTTGTAAAGAAAAACCATCAGGTTGCTAATTATTTAAAGAAGATAGAATTGTTTGTGAAATGCTAAGAAGCGGTTCCAAACTATCAATTGGGCTTGAGTGAGAGAGCTAATCTACGCACAGACTTCGGAAAGGTTCATTCAATTGAATACTTGTTATACATTGTGAGGGGGTACATTATACAAGGAATATCATTGAAAATCTCTTATGGATACAGAAAAAAACTGATTTTGCATTAATTCTAATTTATTTGCATGAACTTGGTAACCCGGATTCCAGACTATCGATTCATATTCTATTATCGGTCTAATTAATTTTGTAAAATGGCTTTTAGTAACATAAGTTTCGCTAAATTCTATTGCCCATCGCTTTACGAATAGGAAAAGGGCTGAATAGCGGTGATCAAGTTTATAGGAAAGTAACGAAATTATACTAGCGGCAGAACTTAACCACTCTGAAACAATATTTTATAAAGGCATGCAGTCACTGACGTCTGATGAATTGATATCATCGGCCTGAACACACACGCCAAAACTGAGGACAAAACGAAGTACTTGCTGTCATTGAGCGAAAAATCAGCACATTTGCGCTTTGGAAATCACCATACTGTTGGCAGCCATAGTTTTGAAATAAGAAACGACTTCATTTGTTTGAAAACCGGCATTAAAACAAACAACAACATCAGCTCTGAAGTCCAGCATACAATCTATATTGCCGATAAATGCTACTTTGTACTAGGTAGGCAATTGAAAAGTAAAGTCCTCTCGGCAAATGAAAATCATGCTCTAAAAATCAATTATCGTCCTGCTATATGGTGCAGAAACATGGACCATGATAACATCAGATGAAGTTGCACTGGGAGTCTTTGTACCTCTACTCATTGGTAACGTCGAGTACCAATCAAGATTTAACGATGAACTGCTTTACACTTATCACAATATTGTACAGCGAATTAAAATGCTGCGGCTATGCTGGCTAGGCCACGTTATGCGAATGAAGGCGATGCTCCGGCTAAAAAAGTATTTTTTATCGGAGCCCGCACATGGAAGAAGAGGAAGAGGACCGCCCCCCTTCGTTGGAAGGACAAGGTGGAAAAAGACATAACCTCACTTGGAGTGACCAGTTGGCAGAGCGTAGAAGAGAGTGGCGCGTCTTGTAAAACGCCCATAAAAAAGTTTTTTAATCGAACAGAAAACCCATTTACAAACAAATATAGACTCAAACTTTTAGCGGTGTTTTTGTACAAATTCATTGCAAATTTGCAGTGCTGGGTCCATTAAACTCGTACGACTTTAGTGTACATTAAAAAGTTCATTAGCGCTGGCAAAAAACGAAATAATTATGCAAAAATAAACAAGTTGTATGTATGTATGCATGCTATTGTGATTCTTTAAGTGCAACATAGTAATAGAGTTCATGAAAATGCGACCACGGACGACAAAAGTGTGTTATGCAAAAATGGTACCCTGGTCTTTCGTCGTCTGGCACTTGCAGCAAATTAGCAGCTTGTAGCTCACAGACGCACAGTGTTCCGTGTATAACAAGCTAGCTGAACAAAAACAAAGTTTTTATTCCAAGACTATTGTAATGGAAAATCAAAGGAAACAACAAAATAACGGGATTTTTGCACACATTTGTTTTTTTTTTTTTCGCTTATATCTTGAGTAATTGAAGTAAGTAAGCAGGAGTGGCCGTAATTCCCTTTGATTAATTTACAAAAATAGTGTTGAATATTACTTTCATAATACTTTTAATTAACCACTTTTACATAATTTTTGTGATGGATTCTAAGCTCGAAGGTAAGCTGAATTTTTTAATAGTAATCTTTTCGCAATGAGAATATTTCTAATATATTTAAGATTCCGTTATTAGAAAGAAAAGGTACTTTTTACCCATATTTTTAATTTTAGAAAGGGAAACGTTATATGTATATGTTACGTATGTTATAGCTCCAAGTATTTTATAATAGTCGGAAGAAAAAACCATAGCGAATTCTTTGCACATCTATTTTTAATTTTTTTTTGAAGATTTAGTATTAACCATACCAAGAATGGAGTTTTTAGAAATTTGGTTGAACTATTCGAAAGAATCGAGAAATAAGGAGTTATTGAGTTGTATTTTACTTAAGGATGATTTAAGAGAAGTAGCTGAGCATTCGTTAAGAAATTTAAGTCAGCAAATTTCAAAATATTCGTCCAACATTGATGAGAAATGGAACAGCTCGGGAAGATATCGGGAGCGATTTTGTAATACAAACTCGAAGTGGCTTTCGGGAACAGATTTCAATTTTACAATTACGATGGATTCAAGGTTGCCAACAGAGCAACCAGCTTCGTCTTCAGGTAACCCAGGACCCGGAAGACCACAGAAGGACTTTCTGCTTTCCAGTCAAAAGACCAAACGTCGTCGAGTGAACGACCTACTGCAATCCAGAAGTACTAATGAGTTAGTTTATGCGGCAGAAGTATCAACGCGGACGTCCGGCAACAGGAATATTGCTAATATTATAAAAAGTTCACAAAAAACTACACAAAAAACGACGAACAAGGTAACATGTGAGCAAGGTGCAAGATGCTTGAGCAGTGTAGAAGCTTTGGCATACTATGTAGACAGCAAGTCGACGACTCATGGGTACAAAACGACTCGGAAGTGGAGTATCAAGGCAAGCCATAAGGTTTATCCATCATTTTATAGTTTAAGAAAAGCTAAGGCAGAATGCTACCAAAATGATATTGATGTGGGTGAAACAAGTGCCGAAATTAAAGTTCAAGCCGTATTAGATAAAACTGTTGAAGGTTTAATTTTAGCAAGTCAAGAAGTTCTTGTTAGTTTGTTACTTATATCTGTGTCATTTACTTTAATCAGCAAGTGGAGTTGCGATGGAAGTTCTGGTCATAGTTAGGTTAGGTTAGGTGGTAGCTGCCCTGATAAGGATAGCTCACTTGGACAACACGAAGGTCCATTGTGATAACACATACACCAAAAATAACGGTGCCTTAGATCTAGTTACTTAGAGAATCGTTGGGTAGCAACGGTAAAGCTCCGAATGATACCCATCTCAACTTTGGATAAATCCTCGGGAGATCTAAGTGAGTCGCGACCGAAGTACTTTCGCTTAGTTCTGGCAAAAGCTGGGCAATCAAGCATAAAGTGATTCGGTGATTCTACCTCATCATCCTCCATACAACTGCAGCATAGCCATAGTAAATATAAGCAAAAATTCACATGCAGTGCTGACACTGATGAGTTTTTGCTTATATTTTCTTTCGTTCCTCTTCAGTTACAGGACGAAAAGGGTAACATTGTTTGGCAGAATACTCGACCTTCTTCTACGATGTATTGTCGTCCAATTAAATTTATTTTCTCTAAGGAAACAAAAGACTTTATTGTTTCTGAAACCAACAAAGTTTTAGAGGAGGTAAATGCTTTGTTGCCAACAAAGTACTTTCTCGAAGAATGCGAGGTTTCTGTAAATCACAACATGCTCCTAACAATGACTGACGGAAAAGTTTGCAATGCTTTGACTGAAACTTTTTCCGCACAAAAGTGTTATATTTGTGGTGCCACTCCAAAAGATATGAATGATGAGACACGGGCTTTTATGCCTAACCGAGATAATCTTGGTTTTGGCTTGTCTACTCTCCATGCCTGGGTAAGATGTTTTGAATGCTTGCTTCACATAAGTTATCGCCTCGAAGTAAAAAAATGGCAACTTAGGAATGAGGCAGATAAAGAGAGTGTTAAGCAACATTCCAAAGAAATCCAGAATAAATTTAAAAGTGAACTTCGATTGATAGTAGATCAACCAAAACCAGGATTCGGCAATACCAATGATGGTAATACTGCTCGAAGGTTTTTCGAAAATTCTGAGGCTAGTACTGAGATTACGGGATTGGATGGAACGCTCATCAAAAGATTCGATACTAGCCTTCGCGCATTAGTATCTGGGTATAATATCAATATCCAAAGATTTGAGATATTTGCGTGTAAGACTAAAAACTATACAAAGATCTCTATCTGTGGTTTTATATGGCTGCTACAGTTCATAAAATTTTAGTGCATTGTACTGTTATTATAAAATCAGCAATTTTGCCTATTGGTCAACTCTTTTAAAGAAGCACAAGAAGCCCCGTAACAAAGATTTGAGATGATTCAGGGATGATAACACACAAAAGCAGTCGCGTGTAGCCACGAATAGAGATCTTGTGAATATGTTACTTATAACATCGGATCCCTTAGCTAACAGCTTAAGGGAGATAGCTTAAGGGAAATATTTAAAAGTCTGAATTCAGAAGTCTAACATTTACTCTCCTCCGATAATGTTGAGGAGTCAAAAATACCCCAGTCGTTTCAAGCTTTCACAGTAATGATGCTCATGGGCTATTCCACAAGTGACTCATCGAATGACAATGACAATAACGAATGGTAACATAATTATAAAAAAAAATTACGTTATAACTTTTTCCTTGATCAGTAAGTAGTAAAATAAAGTAAAAAGAAGTAAAATTTTACAAAAATAAGAAAAAAGGCACATATGGCTGAAAAAATATTATACTTGTAATAAATGATTACATATGAAACTGAAAATATCAGAAAATAATTTTGTCCAGCTAGCTTTTTCTACACAAAACACTGTGCGCAGACGTCAAAAATTTGTTATGCAGAAATCGTACGCTGGTCTTTAGTTGTCTGGAACTTGCAGCAAATTAGCAGCTTGTAGCTCAGGGATGCAAGCAATTACAAATGATAAAACGGGCTTTCATCGGACTTCAAAATTGTGTGCTTTTGATAATGCTTTAAAAAGCTTAGTAAAGAGCTTTTTGCATGTATATATGTATGCACGTGCTAATTACTAGTATAGTCTGATGTAATTGTATTAAAGATCCACTTATCACGTACAGCTTCATTAATGCGCAAAAGGCATGCGTTTTGTTCTCAAAAGCTCAGCTTCTTTTTTTTTGCAGTGAAAAATTTTATAACTATAAATCATAAAAGGAACCATGTTACACTGGCTGAAAAAAAAAATGGCGCGCTTCACCTCTTTCAATCCTTTATAATTTTTTCTACAAATAAGCGGAACGGACCTTCAGGTCTTATGTCGACTCCGGCCGGCAGCTGCAAGGCAGTTGCATTTTTACTGAGAACCATTTCATTGCAGAAATAAAGTCGGGGAATTTGCCAAATCACTACTGAAGGGATCCGGCTTTGAAATTTTTTTTCGAATTAAATAAAAACTTCTTTCTAAATCAACATCACGCCCGGAACTTGAATCCAGGACCTTCGGTGTGATAGGTGAAGAACACTACTATCCCACCATAGCGGCCGTGACATAGAAACAAAAAGTGTGGTGAATGACATGAGAAAGCGAATGGCTGCATGATTCTAGAAATGATTTTAGAAATAGATCATATCCAACTCCTGTCTCCTTCGATTTCTCCAAACGGATTGGAATGTCTATAGTCACTTTATCGAGTATTGCAGCCTCCTTTGTCAACTCATCGACCTTTTCGTTTCCTTCTATCTTTTTATGATCGAGATCCCAGTAAAGATGTATGGTCCGGCCTTAGCGAAATGTCTTCAATTATTTCTTTTATTAAAAGGACACTTCTTAATGAAGTACTGTTTGAGCTTTTTGCCTGGGTCGTCGCCTGACTATCAATATATTCATTGACGCGACTGCAGCTTAAGCACGCTTCCCAAAAATTTTCTGCTTTTTTCACTGCTACAATTTCTGCCTGAAAGGCACTACATTGATGTAGCAGCCCTGGAATCCACTTTTTTCTGGATAGACACAGTAAACAGCCGGTCAAATATATAATAAAGACTTGGCGGGATCCACCTCCAACGAAATTTAGGCCGATCTACCGATCCTACTCACTAATTATTACTAAGAAGATTTTCATGGAAAAAATACACCCGGGTTGTTTGCCAAACCACTGTCGAAGACGATTTCGCTTAGAAAAATTATTTTCAAATTGGAAAAAACTTACTTCTAAAATTTTGTTGTCGCTTTGCGGGGACTTGAATACACGACCTTCGATGTGGTCGATGGAGTACGCTATCCCCAAGCTATCACCACAGCAGAGGTAGCGTTTTCGCCGGTAGGTTCCGGAAAACAGCACCATAAAGGTAATAGCCCTTCCAAATAGGGAACGATTTGGTATGACCACATTGAACCTTCTAGGTCATTCAACTCCCTTTTCCTAGAAAAACTTGCAGTCGCCAGAGCCACGTCTGCTAAATAAACAAGATTCGCCACAGGAAGGTGAGGCTGACACTTTGAATTGCTCTGGCAACCCTTTTGCTGGGGTTGCTCTATTCATCCCCTTGAATCAGTTGTTCTACTTGCTTAGGGTGCGTATCTCACTTTCTATACTAGCTATTACTTAATTTTTATCTGCCGATCACCTACGGTCTGAAAGAAGACCATACGGCCATAGTAGTAGAGCGTCATCAATTATACGGTTCCAAAGTAGTGGAATGAGTGGGGTCTGCGGAATACTATGCTGATCCGGTAAGGTCAAAACAGAACTTATATATAATCTTTATCCATTCCTTTGTGAAAGTTTCTAAAAATTTTGCAAATATTCGAATTTTCTAATTTAAAAAGGATAATATAACTTCAGTTCGAAAAACAAACGTCGCTTAAAACACGTTTATGCAACCTTGTTTGTGTTTGATATTTGCTTAAAGCATCACATTTGCACAAATATAAGCACCGGCGGTTTAAAAAAACTCAAAGGAAGTGTTGTATTTTACAGTGCTAAAAATAACAAGTAAGGAAGGTTAAGTTCGGGTGTAACCGAACATTACATACTCAGTTGAGAGCTATGGTGGCAACATAAGGGAAAATAACCATGTAGGAAAATGAACCGAGGGTAACCCTGGAATGTGTTTGTATGACATGTGTATCAAATGAAAGGCATTAAAGAGTATTTTAAGAGGGAGTGGGCCATAGTTCTATAGGTGGACGCCATTTAGGGATATCGCCATAAAAGTGGATCAGGGTTGACTCTAGAATTTGTTTGTACGATATGGGTATCAAATGAAAGGTGTTAATGAGTATTTTAAAAGGGTGGGATCCTTATTTCATAGGTGGACGCCGTTTCGTGATATTGCCATAAAGGGGACCAGGGTTGACTCTAGAATGCGTTTGTACAATATGGGTATCAAATGAAAGGTGTTAATGAGTATTTTAAAAGGGCGTGGGCCTTAGTTCTATGGGTGGACGCCTTTTCGGGATATCGCCATAAACGTGGACCAGGGGTGACTCTAGAATGCGTTTGTACAATATGGGTATCAAATGAAAGGTGTTAATGAGTATTTTAAAAGGGCGTGGGCCTTAGTTCTATAGGTGGACGCCTTTTCGAGATATCGCCATAATGGTGGACCAGGGGTGACTCTAGAATTTGTTTGTACGATATAGGTATCAAATTAAAGGTATTAATGAGGGTTTTAAAAGGGAGTGGCCCTTAGTTATATATGTGAAGGCGTTTTCGAGATATCGACCAAAATGTAGACCAGGGTGATCCAGAACTTCATCTGTCGGATACCGTTAAGATATTTATATATATAATACCACGAACAGTATTCTTTCCAAGATTCCAAGGGCTTTTGATTTCGCCCTGCAAAACTTTTTCATTTTCTTCTTCTTAATATGGTAGGTGTCACACCCATTTTACCAAGTTTTTTTCTAAAGTTATATCTTGCTTCAACAGACTAATACAATTACCATGTTTCATCCCTTTTTTCATATTTGGTATAGAATTATGGCATTTTTTTAAATTTTTCGTAATTTTCGATATCGAAAAAGTGGGCGTGGTCATAGTCGGATTTCGGACATTTTTTACACCAATACAAAGTGAGTTCAGATAAGTACGTGAACTGAGTTTAGTAAAGATATATCGATTTTTGCTCAAGTTATCGTGTTAAAGGCCGAGCGGAAGGACATACGGCCGACTGTGTATAAAAACTGGGCGCGGCTTCAAACCGATTTCGCCCTTTTTCACAGAAAACAGTTATCGTCGTAGAATCTAAGCCTCTACCAAATTTCACAAGGATTGGTAAATTTTTGTTCGACTTATGGCATTAAAAGTATCCTAGACAAATTAAATGAAAAAGGGCGGAACCACGCCCATTTTGAAATTTTCTTTTATTTTTGTATTTTGTTGCACCATATCATTACTGGAGATGAATGTTGGCATAATTTACTTACATACTGTAAAGATATTAACTTTTCTTTTAAAATTTGAATTAAAAAAATTTTTTTTTAAAAAGTGGGCGTGGTCGTTCTCCGATTTTGCTAATTTTTAGTAAGCAGACATATAGTTATAAGGGTAACGTTCCTGCCAAATTCCATCATGATATCTCCAACGACTGCCAAATAACAGCTTGCAAAACTTCTAAATTACCTTCTTTTAAAAGTGGGAGGTGCCACGCCCATTGTCCAAAATATTACTATTTTTCTATTCTGCGTCATAAGTTCAACTAACTTACCAAGTTTCATCGCTTAATCCGTATTTGGTAATGAATTATCGCACTTTTTCAATTTTTCGAAATTTTCGATATCGAAAAAGTGGGCGTGGTTATTGTCCGATATCGTTCATTTTAAATAGCGATCTGGGATAAGTGCCCAGGAACCTACGTACCAAATTTCATCAAGATACCTCAAAATTTACTCAAGTTATCGTGTTAACGGGCAGGCGGACGGACGGACGGACATGGCTCAATCGAATTTTTTTTCGATACTGATGATTTTGATATATGGAAGTCTATATCTATCTGGATTCCTTTATACCTGTACAACCAACCGTTATCCAATCAAAGTTAATATACTCTGTGAGCTCTGCTCAACTGGGTATAAAAACAACTTATTAATATATGAAAATAGCGTACAAAAACGCAAAAACACAGGGCTGCTTGTGCAACAATAAGGATGAATTTGCATTTAGCTATAGAAAATATTTGCACGCTGGTGAATTTGCTCGTTAACGCAACGTGTAAAAGTGTCGCAAAGCATAAAAAGCGAAAGAGCTTATACATATTTATACGTAAATATAATATAAATAATATAAATATATATATAAATATGTATGTGTCAAAGGCAAGGCGATTGCTGTTAAGAGCCATAGTTAACTAAAATGTTAAGAGCGCACGCGTGGTATGACAACACAAACTATGAAATAACAATAACTCGATGTTTTTGCCATTTGACAGTAACTTAAGCCTTGGGCTTTATGCAAAGATGAATAAACTCTTGCGTTGGGTTTGTTGAATTTTTCCACACTTCAGCACATCGCCAAGCCTGATTTCTTTTTTCTTATTGTCAACAGAGTTGAGGTTACGTTAAGAAAGCTACCACATTTCAAGGTGGTTAATAAAATTTAATATTCAAAAGCAGTCAGTCTCAAGCGACCCAACAACATTCGCTGACTTTTTGTAGAGGAAAGCATTTCCGGGGGAACTTGAATTTAACCCGGCGTTTTCAAATTTTGATAATAGTTGAAATAAAGGGATCTCGTGGACCATTTGAACGGAAGCTGCCTCAAAGGAAGGAGATATATGCAGGGCGTTAAGACAGAAAAACATGTTGGATGATAGACCAATTTATCGCCAACTTTACTGAATATGTACAAAGGCTCTTTACCATGTGCACTGGGGATAGTTATACTCTTTCTAGGAAGTCCCAGATAACTAAAGTGGCGACCGAAAGATCATCTTGAGGTGGCTTGATTCATGTTCTTTGATTTATAGAGTGCTGCAGTTGATCCATGTTTCTTCCACGTTAGCGAAATGGTGGAAATTTAGGCTTATTGGGGATAAGTTGGTCACCATCAAACGTAGTGTTAAAATAACACGACCCCTTCTGTAACCAAATGCACTTTAAACTATGCAACAACAGCAAAGGCAGGCGAAATGGGTTACCGGCAGCGATCAGCAGACAACTTATACCATCAGTCACTAGTAGTGCAAACAAACAGGCAAAATGTTATGCTTCTGCAACTATTTGTTGCTCGACCGCAAGTCAGTGCATAGGTTGATGTCTTTGGGCACAGATACTTTCGGGACGGACCGAATGATGGGGAATCCATGCTTTGGAAGCGCTTATCCCGTCGAAAGCTGATAAGCTAAGCCCTCTCAATATCATGTTGTCCAGCTCCTGGTACGGAAAGCTGCTGTCCGCTCAACGCCTCAAGCCGTGAGAAAACTAGCAAAGCCAGCAGACGTTGTTATGACCTTAATTTGGTTTGTCTGCATCAATTTTGAGGGCTTTTTATCTGCACAAACAGATTTGTTTAAAAAGTTGTGATTTTTGTTTAAATAATGTATTTATGTTAAATGAAAAAAACTATTTTTTTTATGATACAGAATGATAGTAAATACCATGGTATATGTAAGTATACGAGGTAAAATCATTCTTTGCATAAGCAGCCGACTTAGCTGTTTTCCTTTAGCGAGAAAAATTATATATCATGCTACCGGAGTGAAAATCAATAAAAGCATTTTGGTTCGTAAACCTCGTTAACGGTTATGGTACTGGAATATGTGCTGCATTTATGTATACGTGCGGGTATTTTGGCCTGTGGTATAGATGTCTCAACCGGATTTACTGCAGAAAGCGCTCTAGCATTTTTTCCCATCCCAGCAGATTATAACCAAAGACTACGGATATTTTCTCACTGAGTTTCGTTGACTTGACATGGACTAAATGGCTAACCATAGCTTACCAATACCGGCAGAGAGGTTACAGTTCTTTAGATGTTCCTACCATTTGGCTCGGTTGTGTTTATCCAGAGACAGCCCGGGCGCAAGTTTATGTCCTGATTAAAGGTCGCCGAAGACATGCTCTTTCGCCAAGATTGCGGCACTCAGATGTGATGAAAGCCGATTTCCAACGAGAGGAGTATGAAAAGGTGGCTGCCAACTAATAATCTTTCGCTGAGTTTGAAATGTCTGTCCAGCTATAGCAATTGCCTTCCACATGTGTGGCGTCGTCTCATTTCAGAGTGCAGAATGTCCTGCCTCTATTTGCTCCGGCAAAAAATTTCTATCCTGCTGTCTGCTTGCAGGTTGGAATGCCATAGTTTGTGTTGGAATAGATTTACATCGCCTGAACGGATAACTGCTTCGCAGCACTGTGCAATAAAATCACCCGTCGGGAGCATCTAGGTAAGTGGCATCGTCGGAGATGGGAATAACACTGGATAGATGGCGCAAACGTATGTATCATAGATGCCTTTGCAAAACCGTCTATTGACCGACTGCAATACCAGCTATCTGATGGCTTTTGAATTTCAGAGTAGAGCAGCAAAACTCATTTCACACAATTTTTATACCCAGCTGTACTTGTACACAGGGTATTATAACTTTGATTGGATAACGGTTGGTTGTACAGGTATGAAGGAATCGAGATAGGTATAGACTTCCATACATCAAAATCATCAGGATCGAAAAAAAATTGATTGAGCCATGTCCGTCCGTCCGCTAACAGGATAACTTGAGTAAATTTTCAGGTATTTTGATGAAATTTGGTATGTAGGTTCCTGAGCACTCATCTCAGATCGCTATTTAAAATGAACGATATCGGACTATAACCACGCCAACTTTTTCGATATCGAAAGTTTCGAAAAACCGAAAAAGTGCGATAATTCATTACCAAAGACGGCTAAAGCGATGAAACTTGGTAGGTGAGTTGAACTTATGACGCAGAATAGAAAATTTGTAAAAGTTTAGACAATGGGTGTGGCACTGCCCACTTTTAAAAGAAGGTAATTTAAAACTTTTGCAAGCTGTAATTTGGCAGTCGTTCAAGATATCATGATGGTCTGCTCAACTGAGTATAAAAAAACAAGGTTCCGCCAGGTGGCATGCTAATTGAGATAACTACAAATCCTTGAAAAACGAGGGAAATCTTGCAATCGATTTTTGAGTAACTTCCCGGTTAGCTGGAGGCATGAAACTTGAGCCTTAAGTCAGAACCCGGTGATAACGCAATATTTTATTTAAAAAAATCCGCTAGGTGGCGCATGGATCGAAATATTAGGAAAATTAATTTTAATTTGGGAATCTTTCAATCCATTTTTAACTAACTTCCCGGTTATCTAGAGACTTGTAGCTTACAAGATAATTGGAGACCCGTTGACAATACAATTTATAGAAAACAAAGTTCCGCTATGTGGGGTGCTAACTGTGATAACTACAAAATACAATGCAACATTTGATAAAAAAAATCGCTAGGTGGCACGCGGATCAAGATAGTAAGAAAACAAATTCTATTTTGGAATCTTTCAATCCATTCTTAAATAACTTCCCCGTTACCTAAAGACTTTAAACTTACACTTAGTTAGAGGCCTGGTGACAATACAGCTTATAGAAAACAAAGCTCCGCTAGGTGGCGCTAGTCAAGAAAACTGCAAATCCTTTAAAAACGGGGGAATTTTGCAATCGATTTTCGAGTAACTTTCCGATTAGCTAGAGACATGCAACTTGGGCCGTAAGTCAGAACGCGGTGACAATGCAATACTTTATCAAAAAAATTCCGCTAGGGGGGCGTGCATTAAGATATTGAGAAAACTAGTTTTAAACTGGGAATCTTGCATTCGATTTTTAATTAACTTCCTGGATATCTGGAGACTTGAAACCTGAAATATAGTTTATCACTCGGTGACAATGCAACGTTTGATCAAAAAATTTGAGCTACGTAACGCACAAGTCGAACTATTTAGAAGATTAGGCCATACCATCATGGCTAGCCTCCTGAGTGTTGCAGGCGTTGTAGAATTCCACCTCGTTGAAGGCCTAACTCAATACACGTCCTTGCATACTTTTGGGCGTACGCGACTTTCACCACGATTCTTTTAGACTTTCAGGCGTATGCGAATTTCACCACGATTTTTAGCTGTTCATATTAAGTAGCTGACAACTCTGTTGTTTTCGCCAGTGTTTTCAGCGAAAATTCCACTAATTCTATTAAATCTTACTATTTTGAACAAATAAATAAGATAAGAATTTTCATTTAGGAATTACTTAAATTACTAATCAAAGTTGCATTTCTGTTCTTGCAGGCAGTACTAAAAAATTGAAAATAAAAAGATGATAAAAAAATTTTAAGGACTACCTTTATATAAATGGACCAAAAAATGGAAGGCAATATTTCCTATAATACAGACATAATCTTGTTGAATTTTAACTAAAAAACTTTAACAATAGCTCTTGTAAAAATTTTTGTGATTTAAAATTATAAAGGTAGAGTACTTGTTTAAATTTAAATAATCAATTAGTTAATCCCAAGTACATGGTTTGCCTTAAATTGAAAGATTGTGATCTACCTTTATAATTTTAAATCCCAAAATTCTTTTACAAGAGCTATTGTTAAAGTCTTTTAGTCAAAATTCATCAAAACTATGTCTGTAGTAAAGGAAAAATTGCCTTCTATTTTTTGGTCTATTTATTTAAAGGTAGTCCTTAAAGTTTTTTTATCATCCTTTTTTATACTCAGTTGAGCAGAGCTCACAGAGTATATTAAGTTTGATTGGATAACGGTTGGTTGTACATATATAAAGGAATCGAGATAGATATAGACTTCCATATATCAAAATAATCAGGATCGAAAAAAAATTTGATTGAGCCATGTCCGTCCGTCCGTCCGTCCGTTAACACGATAACTTGAGTAAATTTTGAGGTAACTTGATGAAATTTGGTACGTAGGTTCCTGAGCACTAATCTCAGATCGCTATTTAAAATGAACGATATCGGACTATAACCACGCCCACTTTTTCGATATCGAAAATTTCGTAAAACCGAAAAAGTGCGATAATTCATTACCAAAGACAGATAAAGCGACGAAACTTGGTAGATGAGTTGAATTTATGACGCAGAATAGAAAATTAGTAAAATTTTGGACAACGGGCGTGGCACCGCACACTTTTAAAAGAAGGTAATTTATAATTTTTGCAAGCTGTAATTTGTCAGTCGTTGAAGATATCATGATGAAATTTGGTAGGGACGTTACCCCTGTTACTATATGTACGCCTAATAAAAATTAGCAAAATCGGAGAAGGACCACGCCCACTTTTAAAAAAAAATTTTTTTAAAGTAAAATTTTAACAAAAAATTTAATATCTTTACAGTATATAAGTAAATTATGTCAACATTCAACTCCAGTAATGACATGGTGCAATAAAATACAAAAATAAAAGAAAATTTCAAAATGGGCGTGGCTCCGCTCTTTTTCATTTAATTTGTCTAGGATACTTTTAACGCCATAAGTCGAACAAAAATTAACCAATCCTTTTGAAATTTGGTAGGGGCATAGATTTTATGATTTTAACTGTTTTCTGTGAAAACGGGCGAAATCGGTTGATGCCACGCCCAGTTTTTATACACAGTCTTCCGTCTGTCCTTCCGCATGGCCGTTAACACGATAACTTGAGTAAATTTTGAGGTAACTTGATGAAATTCGGTACGTAGGTTCTTGAGCACTCATCTCAGATCACTATTTAAAATGAACAATATCGGACTATAACCACGCCCACTTGTTCGATATCGAATATTTCGTAAAACCGAAAAAGTGCGATAATTCATTACCAAAGACAGATAAAGGGACGAAACTTGGTAGATGAGTTGAATTTATGACGCAGAATAGAAAATTAGTAAAATTTTGGACAATGGGCGTGGCACCGCCCACTTTTAAAAGAAGATAATTTAAAAAAAAATTTTTTAAAGTAAAATTTTAACAAAAAATTTAATATCTTTACAGTATATAAGTAAATTATGTCAACATTCAACTCCAGTAATGACATGGTGCAACAAAATACAAAAATAAAAGAAAATTTCAAAATGGGCGTGGCTCCGCCCTTTTTCATTTAATTTGTCTAGGATACTTTTAACGCCATAAGTCGAACAAAAATTAACCAATCCTTTTGAAATTTGGTAGGGGCATAGATTTTATGATGTTAACTATTTTCTGTGAAAACGGGCGAATTTGGTTTATGCCACGTCCAGTTTTTATACACAGTCGTTCGTCTGTCCTTCCGCATGGCCGTTAACACGATAAGTTGAGCAAAAATCGACATATCTTTAATGAACTTAGTTCACGTACTTACTTGAACTCACTTTATTTTGGTATGAAAAATGAACGAAATCCGACAATGACCACGCCCACTTTTTCGATATCGAAAATTACGAAAAATTAAAAAAATGCCATAATTCTATACCAAATACGAAAAAAGGGATGAAACATGGTGAGGTAATTGGATTGGTTTATTGACACGAAATACAACTTTAGAAAAAACTTTATAAAATGGTTGTGACACCTACCATATTAAGTAGAAGAAAATGAAAAAGTTCCGCAGGGCGAAATAAAAAACCCTTAAAATCTTGGCAGGTATTACATATATAAATAAATTAGCGGTATCCAACAGATGATGTTCTGTGTCACCCTGGTCCACATTTTTGTCGCGATCTGGAAAAAGCCTTCACATATTCAACTACCACCACTCCCTTTTAAAACTCTCATTAATACCTTTAATTTGATACCCATATCGTACAAACACATTCTAGAGTCACCCTGGTCCACCTTTATGGCGATATTTCGAAACGGCGTCCACCTATAGAACTAAGGCCCACTCCCTTTTAAAATACTCATTAACACCTTTCTTTTGATACCCGTATTGTACAAACAAATTCTAGGGTCACCCCTGGTCCACCTTTATGGCGATATCTCGAAACGGCGTCCACCTATGGAACTAAGGATTACTCCCTTTTAAAATACTCATTAACACCTTTCATTTGATACCCATATCTTACAAACGCATTCTAGAGTCAACCCTGATCCACCTTTATGGCTATATCCCTAAATGGCGTCCACCTATGGAACTATGGCCCACTCCCTCATAAAATACTCATTAACACCTTTCATTTGATACCCATATCGTACAAACGCATTCTAGAGTCAACCTGATCCACCTTTATGGCTATATCCCTAAATGGCGTCCACCTATGGAACTATGGCCCACTCCCTCATAAAATACTCATTAACACCTTTCATTTGATACCCATATCGTACAAACGCATTCTAGAGTCAACCTGATCCACCTTTATGGCTATATCCCTAAATGGCGTCCACCTATGGAACTATGGCCCACTCCCTCATAAAATACTCATTAACACCTTTCATTTGATACCCATATCGTACAAACGCATTCTAGAGTCAACCTGATCCACCTTTATGGCTATATCCCTAAATGGCGTCCACCTATAGAACTATGACCCACTCCCTCATAAAATACTCTTTAATGCCTTTCATTTGATACACATGTCATACAAACACATTCCAGGGTTTCCCTCGGTTCATTTTCCTACATGGTTATTTTCCCTTATGTTGTCACCATAGCTCTCAACTGAGTATGTAATGTTCGGTTACACCCGAACTTAACCTTCCTTACTTGTTATACTTCTTTTTGTATATACCTACTTGAAAACAGTAGGGAAATCCCCATATCTGAAGGAAAGGTGCATTATTACCCGCTCAAGGTCATTGGTGTTCGCCCCTGTGTCCTTTTTGCTTCCTTCAAACCAAAATTCGTTCAGAATAGAACCATATGTATATGTATTATTACGCGGCCTTGTAATACTATTAAGCACACAAAATAAACAACAACAGCATTTCAAGTGTACAGCTGGGTAAGTAATGCTCGATTACACATGAACTTAGACTTCCTTACTTGTTTTCGTTAGGAATTTTTCCATGGAAAATTACAGTAATCATTTTTCTAAATACGGTAGAACATATATACTTAAAAATGAACCCGTTTTTTCCATAAAACATCAATGTAAGCAAAAGAGCTTTAATGAAATTTTGGAGTCCAAATTCAGTTTAGCCGGCGTTTTACAAAATCGATATTCGGACACAAAAGTCATAACTTTTTTGGATGGAGCTACGTTATTTTGGTGGTTTTGCAATTTGTCGATAGATGGTTTTGCAAAGGTATCGCTGATGTTCTGTTTTGGCAAACGGTGCACATGGTGTCCGGGACTAGGCGTATTTTTCCCTCGTGTTCTCGTGTACAGGTACCAGAAAGAGAGAAAGACAGAGGCTGATGCGCGGCTTAAGATTCGTTTATAGTAGTGATGGAGGCGGTTGTGTGAGCTGAAAGTGGGGTCGAAAGATTCTGGAGCGTAAATTAAAGCACCCTTTTTAATGCAATAACCTTTTGCACAAAGAGGAGTGCGAACGTCCTTAATGTATTATTTTACGCTAAACGCAGTAAAACCAGTTCTCTTCTGCAGCGATATTCGCAAATGATCTTTTCTGCTGTTCGCCAAGGGTATTTGTTTCTCTAGCCCTCCGGGAGAAAACCTGCCAAGTTTCGGTCTAGTTAAGTATGTTTTGACTTCTTCATTTCATTACAATATTATGTTCTTTGCTGGGGCTGGATTCACTAACTGTGAGTATAAAGTGTACAGAAGAAATTGTGTAAACTTTGAAATTCTGATTCTGTAAAGCAAAACTGTGAGTTCCCTGATAAAAACTTCGTAGGTTTCCTGGACAGCCAGTGTGCACTATTGTGACATTCAAGACTCATACGCACTGCTGCAGAATAAATTTTTTATTTTCATGGCGTTTGATAAACATTTCCTCACTGACATATGAAAAACGTTTTTTATTATTTCTCGATATTAGTTTGCCCGTGGCTTGAACCCAGAATCTTCGGTGTGGTAGGTAAACCACGCTACCATAATACCACGGTGGACGCCTTCCCACAAGTTATAAAAAAAAGAGCATTATCTTTTAGCTGACCTATAAAATGCAAAAAACATTTTAAAATCGGAGATTTCTGTGCAGATTTATCACATATGAGTATTTAATGACTTTACATTATGGCACTTCTCTTAGTTGCAGATATTTCAATGAGCTCTTTAGAATAGTGTAGTATAGTTCTAACGCTTACTTCCTCCAACCTTATTTTTTATTTTTCACAAAATTCATACTTAAGGCACACTAAAACATATTTTTTTAATATTCATAACTTATCAAATTTCAGCAACTTTGTGCATCTACAAATGTATGCCTTACTAAATGCCTTACTTCAGTTCAGCTGCAAAAAAGGTAACAAATCAAAACCAAAATCACAGATTGTTCAAGTTAGCACTTCAATCTGTTCGGTGTCAAGCTCATCCCACCTTTGGGTCGTGTTAAATCTGGAAATTTTGAGCACTAACAAATACATATTACATTCATATGTACATACATATGTGTGTGAATAAAAAAAGTGAGATGAAAGAGTTTTAAATGTGCATATGTTTATGCTAAAGTTTCTATTTCAAATGTGGTAGTATATGATTTAGTAATAAAATTTGCGCTTTGCCAACAAATCTGATGGGAGTCACTTTAACTGTTACATAGCAAAGCTGGCGGTTAGTAGATTCAAAAAAAAAAAAAAAAAAAAACTTTACTTCACACTAATACACGAGAAAAATTATTAGCCAACTTAACACATTTGTTTGTTGTTATATTATACAACCAAAGCGAAAACATTTGCATGAGAAAGTGCAGTAATACGTAAAAGCTTTTGTTGCAATATTATAGTGTCACTTCTTACATACTTAGTTAGGCAAGCTAGCGGAGTGCTTCCGCTGAATGTGTGTTTGAACGTTCGGTTCGCAGCGAACAAACACAAAAATTGCTTTGTTTTGTGACCAATGGGAGGCATTTTCTTGAGATGACTAAAGGTCTTTTAGTTGAGAGAATATTTTTGTTTGCAGCATCTGAAAAAATCGATATACTTTTCACAAAAAAAAATAAAAAAAATTTTCCTCAACTACAGAACTGAGTCTAAAGGCTTAATTTATTTTAGTTATAAATTTTTTTGAAGGTATACTTCTTTAGACGCACTGTGAAAAAATTATATGAGTGAAATTTAAAAAAAATGTGACACAAAAGTTACAGGTCGAAGATGCAGTTTGTGCGTATGTTCGCTGCGAATTTACGAGCAAACTTGCCTTGAGTATGTATGTATAATTGTACTCGAGAAGAAACCAATATTCACTAGCGTGATTGAGCTTCGTGAGTACATTTATAAGTAAGTATGTATTTTCATTTGAGAATATATATTTATTCGTTTTAATGTTGTTACAGGTTAAGGAAGCTTGCCTCTCATGAAAAATGCTTTTTAGCTAACAGTTTTAAGCTTTTCGTTTAAAATCTACGAAACCTAAAACGCCTATCAGGCGCCAGGACATATGTTATAAAATAACACCGTTCACTTCGCAAATACTAAAATTTTCTTTGACGTAGCCTTTGCCAAGGAAGTACAACTTCTCACGTGCGTACATAAGTACACGCAACTTTTTTTTTCAGTGCAACTTTATATATTTATAACTGTATATTTGCAAACGAAAATAAGCTCTATTTTGGCGGTTTTCAACATTTTCGCAATTTGTGTTTTGGATTTTTATTGAGTTTCGTTGAAAGCCAAGGATTCTGTTTCGCACCTTTGTGCCTTTGATACGTTTTGTGTTTTGTGCTTTGTGTACATGTATGCGTGCTAACATTTTTTTTTATGTTTGCCCTTAACCCATTAAAAATGCAGTGGTAAATATCCTGAAAGGAATTGAGTTAGTAAGATGGCGCAGTTTCCCACATGTATGAGTAAGGCTCTGCGTTATGTTATAGAAATTTAATATAGCATGCTCTTTAAAAGTCTGCTAGTGCCCTCTTGTTGACTCAGGCCCACATGTATAACGGAAAATTTGCTTTTTAACTTAGATTTAACCTTATATGAAGGTTAAACCCACCTTCAGCGGGTTAGGGGGTGAGAATATTGCCGCGGTAGGTATGCCTGTCGTAAGAGGCGACTAAAATACCAGATTCAAGGAGCTGTGTAGCGCAACCCTTTCAGGTTGCCAGCGCAATATATAGCTTCTCCAAACCCAATTTTCAACCTCACCTATCCGCGGCGAATCATGTTTCACTAACAGATAAATAAATAAATAATGTGGCCATATAAATCGTTCCCGAGAAGGTCGGGCTAATAGTGCTGTGTTATCGGACTGTATCCGGCAAAGGTCCATCATATCGAAAACACTCCCCAAAGCCTTTGGGGAGACACCTTATCGCTACAACAACAACAAGGTTAAAACCTTAAATTTTTGACAAATTTTGAGCTAGTTCTGAGCTAAAAAAAATAACTGTCCAAGTGGGCCTAAGGGCAACTCAATTACTCAAATGTACCTTAAAACACCCACTAACTTTATTAATTTATTGAAGCCAAATAATACCAAGTTTCTCTCAGGGTAATAGCGTATGTGCCTTTGTGTGTACAGTAGAACATGAGCAAAAGAGGTAAGTAAGTATGAAGTTTTATAATATTTTATTCGTTAATATATGTATTTATTTTTGGGTTTTCCAATTCACATTAGTCGTATAAATTTTGAGTAAATTTCTGTATTTTTTATTTTTTTCTTTGTGCATGCGTGTGCTCTGCATATCCCTCATCGTATAAACATAATATTCTCAAAGGCAAGTTAAATATAAATTATTCATAAGTATGATGTTCACGAGTTGGAGTTACGAACACAACTAAAAATTGTAATACTCACAAATATTTAGCTTTTGAATACAATAACACTAAATTTGAACAAAATAAAAATTTCCATGGTATAGATAACACATTTTTGGTTTGTCATAAGTTTTAAGTCGTGGCTTAAGTTAGGACACGTTTTAAACTGAAGCTTTTATACTAATATTAGTTTTGATATATGCGTTAAATGATCGCGTAAATTATATTGAGATTTCGAACATAGTGCTTACATTTACGGAACCGAAAATAATGACAAAATAATAAAACTTCCGTAATATTTTGTACTGAATTTTGGGAAGAAAAAGGAACAAGCAATTTTAAAAGAAAAAAATATAGGGGTTCATATATCCAATAACGATTTAAGGTTCAGTTTAGTTTAGTGTTTTCTCCGCTAACTCACATAAAGATCTGTACATCGCACAGGGGAGGTGGAGTTTTATTAGAGAGCAGTTCACAGCGGTGAATTAACATGGTATGCCGTGTCGTATGAGTAACCTCATACGCTTATTTGTCGTTTTTATACCTTTTTGTCATAACTTCCTCAATTTATCAGATTGAAGCTCCAAACTTCACCATATTGCACATATAGTTGTCTGAAAAACGGACGAGATCGGTCATATATATAGCATATATCACACAACCGATAAGAAGCCATTCGTAATTACTGCCTAATTTTAGGAGCTAGAGGCTTCAAATTTCACCAAATGCTTACGTATATAGCATATAGTGTTGTGAAAAAATCATAGAGATCGGTGGTATATATAGCATATATCTCACACAATCGATTTTTCAGATAAGAAGCTTTTCGCAATTTTTGCCCCATCATAACAGCTAGAAGCTTCAAATTTCCCCCAAATTCTTACGTATATAGCATACATTGTTGTCTGAAAAAATCATAGAGATCGGTGGTAATTATACTATATACTAACCTGGGTCGATTTGTATGGAAGAAAGTTAACCAATATCGCGCCAACCGATTTTTCGATAGAATTTGGGCTCAGGAAAAAAACTTCCACTACGATTACCCAAAAAAATAATTTTCGAGCCTGCAAAAAAAAAAAAATGGCGAAAGGGCCAATTTTTCCACCAACACCCTCCCCAAAACCCAAAAAAATATTTTTTTTTTCAAATAACAGTTATCGCCAAAGTTTTTACAACAGTTTTTTTGAAAAAAACAAAAAAAAAATATATATATATATATATATATATATTGGGTTTTGTGCAGTGTTTTGGTCGAAAAATTGACCCCTTCGCATTTTTTTTTTTCGCAGGCTCGAAAATTATTTTTTTGGGTATGCGTAGTGGAACTTTTTTTCCTGAGCCCAAATCCTATCAAAAAATCGATGGCGCGATATCGTTTAACTTTCTTCCATACAAATCGACCCAGGTTAGTATATAATATAACTAGCTGACCCGGCAGACTTCGTACTGCCTCATCGATAAATAAAAGACCTAATATTTTGTATAAAATGATTTTAAAACAAACAAATCGAATCCGTATTTAATAAAAAAGCATTTATTGAATAAATCATGAAGTTTTATTATTATTTTCGATACATCATGTTGCTTACTTAGAAAACACAGTTTTCCTGAAATATTGGCTATTTATAAGGTTTAAATTTGATATTCACAGACACACACTGTTAAAATACAGTCTGTTAATTAATTTAAAGCTTTCTCATAAACTATATTTTTTGTTTTGTTTTGTGGTGCGTAAATAAACAAAGAAGACGGTTTTCCGACGCGCGAACACGCGACGTATAATTGTACATGCGCGAAACAGGGAAACTCCAAGTTGATTCCACAAACTTCTAACGACTGTCCTTGCGATTTATTTATGGTCATCGCAAAGGCCAGACGTACTGGAAATTGTAAGCGTTTAAAATCGAACGGTAAGTCCGTTGGAATCATCAGTATCCGCGGGATCAAGACATCCTCTCCTTTGTATTTTCCTTTTATGATTGTCGCCTCAATGACGTTATTCGTCAGTCTTTTCACAGCCAGTCTTGTTCCATTGCATAGTCGAGGTTGATTAATGTTACGCAGCATGATGACAACTGATCCTACTTTCAACTGCAAATTGTGAGGTGGTAATCCAGGCAATTCCAGTGAATTTAAGAACTCAGTGGGATAGCTGACTACGTTATCCTGGTTCATTACGGTGTCGATTGATTTGAAGGAAACCAACTTTCCTGGAAGTAAATTCTGAATGGTCGCATTAAGATCCTCGACATCTCTATTTTTCGCTGCTAATATTCTCGTTCACCCAGCCAATTATGGTTATTGAACTTTTGCGCTATATCTGGAAAAACTCGCTGAATAAGCTCCACTTTTGAGTCTGTGAAGTGACAGAAATCTGTAGGTAATGTGATGAATCCGGTCGAGGTGTCCACTGCAACTTTATTATTTCCAATGTCTAACAACTGCTTCGCAAACACATTTGCAGTTTCATCTTGTTGCAAAAATACTCACATGTTAGTTGTTAAGTGGAGTGTCTTTACGTACTGCCACAAATTTGATGATTTTAGGCATGCATTTAGTTCATCAGCAACAGTTGATCGGGGAATAACTGGAAGAGTCTGACGAAAATCACCTGACAACAGAATCATGGCCCCACCGAAAATATTTTGGTTGGCACGAAAATCTTTCAACGTTCTGTCCAGTGCCTCCAGTGACCTCTTATGGGCCATTTTGCATTCATCCCAAACAATCAATTTGCATACCTGTAGGATCTTGGCCATTGCGCTATTTTTGGCGATGTTGCAAATTGGTGTTTCGGTGATTTGCATGTTTAGTGGTAATTTCACGGCAGAATGTGCAGTTCGCCCGCCTTCTAGCAGAGTTGCAGCTATTTCAGAAGAAGCCAACGCTAGAGCAACATCATTTCGCGATCTGATCCTCGCCAAAAGCAATGAAATTAAAAACGTTTTTCCGGTTCCTCCGGGAGCATCAAGGAAATAAATTCCACCAGATCCACTGTTCACAGCTTTTATCAAAGTGTCGTACGCAATTCTTTGTTGTTGATTTAATTGTGGAACATTTGTACGAACTGTTTCGGCCAATGCTTCAATGTCGTACTGATGTTCTCTTTGCAACTCGTGGTTTAATGCATCGTGCATATGACGATTGGGTGGTGTCATTCCCAAACACGACAATACTTTATTTGCCATCAATAAACACATATCTTCTATCATGATCAATGTGTCATTGTAAATTCCTTCAGTCATTTGTAGTGTAGGATTCAAAGTTTGACGGCGCACACGATGCAAAACATCCTCAGACATGTCATCTCTATACTTAACCCACAAATCTTTTGGATTCGAGGGGAAACATGTCGATATGATAATCGCAAACAATGTACGAATTTGATGCGGCGACGAAGATATTACGGAATCCTTGAGCGTATCATCCCAGTGCGAATCGTTCTCAAGTAAATTTAATAGTTGACATGCCTCACGGTAAGTCGCACACAGCTGTCCATTAACTGTTTTCAGTTGTTTAAACGATGTCGGACCATGAACATTCACCAACAACAACCGCAAATAATAACATTCATCGTTATTTGGATGTACTGTGTAGATGCGACCCAGAGCATCTGAAGCAAATACATTTGGATGTCCTTCAACTGGTGTTCCTTGTTTTCGACGCTGAAATGATTTCGATGATGCGTTCCATGTGTAATAGCGTGGCATGTCAGCATACAGCAAAGTGCGAGCAAAATCATCAGTTTGACAGACTGTAAAGAAACTTGTTAATGTTGTCGACGGTGGATGTGCCGCCCTGTCTGCCGCGTTAGATTCATTAAAATAAACTCGTTGATCATTTTCTAAATGGACTGCCAAATTGACTACTGTAGGGTGTCTTTCATGGATCGCAAATGAAAAGATACGCCAAATAGCTTCGTTGCTACTTACATAGCGACCCATCTGGTACTGTGATATTTCATCATTTGCATTGGTTACACCGAAGACAGCCATATCACTACCTTTATTAACATATTTACATATGTACTTTATCGACTTCACAGAATTACAATATTCCACATTGATGTGAGTCTCAAAAGCTTTGGACAATATTGGCGAGTATGGCACAATCCAACGATTGTCTACATCAACATTTTGTCCTCTTACCTTCACAACTACCGATCGCCCACTGTCCGCAACTGATCGCCGACGATACAATGGGTATCCATCATTTCCCGTTATGGTTTCAGCAAGCAGGTCTCTTGGGTATCGCTTGGAACACCTACCGTCGACCATACAGGGTGAGTTGTAGTTGAAATGTCCGCAAGGTCCATGTATCATGTGTTTGGTAACTACTGCATGCAATTTTGGGTCAACTATTTCATCTGGCATTTCAGCTGAAATTATGGAATCAACCTCATCGGGCCTTATTTTGTCCACTAACCATACTAAAATGTGCGCATGTGGCAATCCACGCTTTTGCCATTCTACAGAGTACATCCAACGACGGACTCGGCCATACACACAATGCTTTATTAAGAAATTCATGAGAGATTTTAATTTTTGTTTAAAAACTCTGGCAGTTATGTCATGTCTATCAACTGGTGTTTGGCTATGTAGTAAATCCTTCTCGATTTCGGACCATTTTGGGTTACATGTGAATGTAACAAATAAGTCTCTGCGGCCATAATGCTTAACATATGACATAGCATCCTGAGCATATTCATGCATGTGGCGTGGGCTTCCTATATAAGTAGCTGGCAAAATTGTCATTCTTCCTACATTATTCACATTGCCATCAGCATTTATAGCATCGCGGAGATGGATGTATTCCTCTGACCGTAGCCGTCGTTGGTTCAAACGGATTTATGTCAATCGTTCAGTCTCAATTTTGATATACATGTCAACTGCAAACTGATGAAAAAGTCGTTGACACATCAAAATATGATTTACTTCACCTTGACGGATCATGAGTCTGTATGAATAGAAATTCATAGCACTAACTTTTTTGTTGGTTTCAGCACCTGCAATCAAAAATGATAAATGTTTAAATTGTTACTTAGATGAACTGAATTATAAATATTATTTAATCTTGTTCAATTCATTTACCTGTTACTTGATTTGCCATTTTGATATTAAAATGGTATCCATCTTCCCCCTTCCAGAAGATCAAAGGATATTGTAGTGCATCATAACTCCTGTGTGTTTCAGATACACGTTTTAAATCACTATTCCGACTATGAAGCACAATATCTCTAGATTGCAAATTTTCTCCCACAATGACAACAGCCACTTCATCAATGGTAGGTAAATTGAACCTCCTTGTGTGTTCACCGGCAGGTGTTTTGTCAGCTCGAATAATAATATTATGGCTATCAGATGGCATCCGATCCAATGCTATTTTGAACATGTTTACTAAATTGTTATACTGATGGAGAAACATTTGTAATTGTTGGACAATGGTTCTCTTCACTGTTGGATTGTGAGCACAACGATTATTAATTTCCGCATCTGAATTTCCCATAAAATAAATTTGTAAAAATTGATGATCTGCATCAGATAGTGGTAACAGAGTTCCCAGTAAGTGATAAATTTGTCCTTGAATCTGTAATTTTTTTAAAATTTGTCCATTAATTATTTCCGATATAGTACAAACTTGAATAATATAAAAAAATATTCTTATATAATACCTTGAAAGTGGGCATGAAATTGTCTTGTATAATATGTGTAGCACCAAATGATGTCATCTGGAAACAGTTGTTATATTTCTGAATGTTGGTCAAGAAGTGCTTAGAATCATTTCTAATCTCAGAAACTAAATAGCGTAAAGGATCTGGTGGTGGGACCAATTGTGGCAATTTTACTTTGCCTTCAGCACAACATAATCCAGTAGATTCACCAGTGTATTTTAACGCCTTACAAAATTTACAAATTGTTTTCATTTCCCCAATTGTTACCGATTTGTCGGCACAATAATCAATTGCCGGATCATAGTGGAATGCAGCTCGTTCAAAAATCACAGTAGCACTGCGACTGCGGATTCGCTCAATTTCATTATATCTAGCTTGCTGTTGTTGTGTTTGATGTGCACGAACTCGTTGCATTCTAAGTCTATCTCCTACATTGTCACTCACTAAAGAACGCAATTCTGACATAGCAATACGACTATTTTCTTGATCTGGCTGTCTCTGGTCATCAGTGCGGTTAGCACGTGAGGTAGCTCTTCGCACATTTGATTGACTACGACGACCTAAGTCAGGTCGTCTTCTCCTCGGCATCGTAAATTGTAATTAATCAAAGTGAGAAAATTTCCCGCTCATTTAGCAGTAAAAGAGCACATTACTTGGAATGTCACTATCACAAAGGATCACCAAAGTAAAAAAGTTCTCGCGCACGTAGCCACAAAGATAGATATAATATCGTAATACTTTTTTCCGTGCTCTGAAATGCGACAGGATGGATTGACATATTAGTTGGTTGTCAAATCTAATGTCAAATATTATGATTGCGTTCAGAAATTTAACTTAAGATTTATAATTTAATTTGTGACAAAACTTAAGATTTATCTTTCGATTTCTATATAGTCTTATTAAAAAAATAATCAGACAGTTTAGCAACTGAAGTTAGCTAAAATTGAGTTTCTCGAAGCCGACCACTATTTATGTACTATGTATTTTGAGACTATGCAATTTTGTCGCGTTCGCGATTCACTTTCACTTTTGTCGAGTTTCAGAACGCGATATTAGATCCTCCAACGCGCACGCGATTTTGAACTTTATGCAGGGGTAATAAATTAGAAATTGACTCTCCATTTTATTTAGAAAACGTTTGTATGGGAAATAGAAATATGCTGTTTTGAGTATTTTCCCGGCAAGTATTCGAATTTTTATCACCTTTTAAACCTTCCCTAGACCTCCACGAATAATTTAAGATCAAGACAAGATAAATCCGTTCAGCCGTTCTCGAGTTTTAGCGAGACTAACGAACAGCAATTAATTTTTATATATATAGATTACCACCGATCTCTAGGATTTTTTTAGACAACAATGTATGCTTGTACGTAAGAATTTGGGGAAATTTGAAGCTTCTAGCTGTTAAAATGGGGCAGAAATTGCGAAAAGTTTCTTATTTGAACAATCGGTTGTAGGAGATATATAATATTTATACCACCGATCTCTATAATTTTTTCAAACATCTATCCACCGTACACCCTTGCCCACAGTATAATAATCGATCGTAAAATTCCCTTCGTTGCGTACGATTTTTCTTAATATGTCGATCCTTGCGCCCCCTAGCGACACTTCCTGTCATGTGTTTTATACTGTCATCGGCGTCTGAATTAAGTTTGAAATTTCAAGTCTCTAGCTCACCGAGGAGTTACTTGAAAACCGATCTCCCAATTCCAAATTTCTAAATTCCTATCTAATAATTACGAACTGTGCGCCACCTATCGGGATGCTTTTCTACTTTTGTTTCATTGTCTCGGTGTCTTAACTTATCTGTGAAGTTTCACGTTTGTAGCTCAAAGAGAAGTTACTTAAAAATCGATTGCAAAATTTGTATTGAAAATGCGGACAAAAACCTAATATAAAGGAAATAAAAACGGTGTATGGTTCTCCATGAAAATGTTATCTGCATCCCTCGGAACCCCTAAAAAGTTTCGCTTAGGACAAGTTTTCTACCCGGACTCACAACTAAAAAAAAAAGAAAAACTATTCAAATGGGTTTCTAATTATTTTTGATCTCACAAAAATTAATTTTAATGCAGTTATTTATAGCATGTGTAATACGGAACGGTTTGGTGGACTTATTTATGTAGATGACAACACCACGCTATTATTATATTTCGGAGATAATTGTTAACAATAACAGTTATATACCAATAGTGAAAACTACGATTTCCGAACACGAACAAAAATGTGAATTCTGGTGAAGCAAAATTTTATATAATTAACAACTAATTTGAGACAAGAAAATAGTTCGAATTAGCTTTTGTGGGTAAGCTTACATGAATAGTTTGCTTTTCAGCAATCCGCAATCTCATGCTAGAAAAATTATGATTGCTTTTTACCATTTTGTAGTAATGTGAGATTTCCACTAGCTTTAATGCAAATCAATTATTGTAATAACCAGCTGCAACCCACTATTTGTTTAACAATTTAAACTGAAACTATCGTCATGGTGTAGGATAGGATAGGATAGGTTAGGTGGTAGCTGCCCTGATAAGGATAGCTCACTTGGACAACACGAAGGTCCGTTGTGATACCACATACACCAAAAATAACGGTGACCTAGATCCAGCTACTTAGAGAATCGTTGGGTAGCAACGATAAAGCTCCGAATGATACCGATCTCAACTTTGGATATATCCTCGGGAGATCCAAGTGAGTCGCGACCGAAGTACTTTCGCCTAATTCTGGCAAAAGCTGGACAATCAAGCATAAAGTGATTTGGCGATTCCACCTCATCATCCTCCATACAGCTGCAGCAGGATGGAGTTTCCAGTATATTGAAACGTACCGCATGGATACCCATGGGACAGTGCCCTGTCAAATCCCCAATGACCATTGATAGGTGAGCCTTAGTGAACCCAATTATTTCAGCAGGCCTCCTGCCATCCACTTTCGGCCAGAAAGATCTTGCTACCCTGCAAGACGTGGTATCCGCCCAACGTTTGCTGAGCTGATTCGAGGCCCAGCTATGGAGGAGCAATCCACAGGTGGCCAGCGGGATCCCGAAGTCCCTACAGCCATCTTCATCCGGTTCAGTTGTACCGATGCGGGCTAAGAGATCCGCTTGACAGTTACCCGGGATATCACTATGGCCCGGGACCCAGATAATCTTAATTGTAAAATAATTCGATGCAATCGCAAGCGAGGTCAGGCACTCCCAGACCACCCTCGATCGCACTGTAGTTGAGCTCAAGGCCTTGATAGCCGATTGGCTATCAGAGTAGATGTTAAATTCCCTAACCGTGGTAGCACTGGATAGCATTCCATCCACCGCATCCTTAATCGCAGCAATTTCCGCTTGGAATACACTGCAGTGATCAGCCAACTTAAACTTGCGGCTTAAATTTAGCTCTTGACAAAAGACCCCCCCCCCCCCCCCCCACCAACCTTTCCATCCAGCCTTGACCCATCCGTGAACAAGTTAACCGGTCCCATGCCCCAGATAATTCCTCTTCCCCAATCCTCTCTCTCTGGAATAACTGGGGTGAAGGTTGTATAGGGAGCTGTTATCGGCATACAGTAGTCCGTTCTGTCCGGGATGAAGTCGAAACTGGTAAGAAGGCTAGAGTGTCCGCGGTCAGAAAGTCTATATCCCATATCACGAAGCCTGACCAACGACCTTGCCGCGGCCGCCTTTCCCGCAATATCTACTGGGTATATGTTCAGCATGACGTTCAGTGCCAAGGTAGGCGTTGTTCTGAGAGCGCCACTGGTACCGATCAGCGCCGTCCGTTGCACTGACACTAACATTTTGGAGGTGCTCGCCGTGTCCAGTGCTTTCCACCAGACCAGCACCCCATATAGCAGAATCGGTTTGACCACCATCTCATAAAGCCAGTGTACTATTCTTGGCGAGAGTCCCCATCTCTTTCCGATAGCTCCTCTGCAGCAGTACAAGGCAATGGCGGCCTTCCTGGCCCGATCTTCCACATTGGGTCTCCAGGACAGTTTCTTGTCCAAAACAATCCCCAAATATTTAACCCTATCAGAAAGTACCAACGGTACCCCTCCAATCGAGGGAGTTCTGAAATCGGGCACCTTATATCTTCTTGTGAAAAGGACCAATTCCGTTTTTCCCGGGTTGACCGCCAATCCACATGATTCAGCCCACCTAGCCACAGTATCCAGGTAGCCCTGAAGAACATCGCGCAGGGCGCCCAGAAATTTGCCTCTGACTAGGATAGCGAGGTCATCTGCATAGGCAACCACCCGACGACCATTGGCTTCCAGCTCCACAAGAAGCTCGTTGACTACCACAACCCAGAGGAGAGGAGATAGGACACCCCCCTGTGGCGTGCCCCTGCACACCTTCCTCTTAATTATGGCCCCTCCCCACTCCGCTGCGACAATTCTGCCGCATAGAAGTTTGCTATTAAATTCAACCAGAGCCGCCTCGACTCCTAAACCCACCAGAGCTCTTTCGATTGTCCCCGGTAAGACATTGTTAAAAGCTCCCTCGATGTCTAGAAAGGCACCCAGAGCATACTTTTTGTGTTCTAGGGACCCCTCTATTTGCTTTACAAACGAATGGAGAGCCGTTTCCGTCGATCTGCCCTTGCAGTACGCATGTTGTGAAGCCGACAGTAACCCCCGAGGTATCCTTTCCCGTAGGTACAGGTCAATCAACCGCTCAAACGTCTTAAGAAGAAACGACGAGAGACTGATTGGCCTGAAATCCTTAGGTGATACATGAGAGCTTCTGCCGGCCTTCGGAATGAAAATAACCCTAACCGTGTGCCAAGACTTCGGGATATAGTTAAGCCTGAGGCAGTTAGTATATATGATGGCCAACCATCGGCAGGAAATCCCCAAAGACCTTTGAAGCTGCGCAGGAATGATTCCATCCGGGCCCGGAGACTTATAGGGCTTGAACGACCCTATTGCCCAGGTTATCTGACTTTCCCGTATTGGAATGGCAGGCACTTCTGCATGGCCAACGACCGCCGACCATGCAGGCGAAGATCCCTGCGCAACTGGGACATCGGGAAAATGATTGTCCAGTAAAAGCCCTAGGGACTCCTCGCTACTCATCGACCAGTCCCCATCATCATCTCTCAGATACCCCAGAGGAGCGGGGTTCCTAGAGAGTATTTTTCTAAATCTCGCGGATTCATTGCAGCCTTCTACGTTTTCGCAGAAGCTTCGCCATGCATCTCGCTTGGCTATCCTTATTTCATATTTATAAATCCCCAGACTCACCTTATAGAGCTCCCAGTCCGAGGGTAATTTACTCCTCCTGGCTCTGTTGAAGAGCCGCCGACTGGACGCTCTTAGGTCGTCAAGAGAATCCGACCACCAGGGCGGCTTGCCCTTCCCCCTGTAAGTTTTCAATGGGCAGGACAGCTGAAAGGCGCTATTGCTTGCCGAGGTGTAGTTTTCCACCAGAACGTCTATCTCAGATTCGGACAGGCCCGAACTAATGATAGGCACCGCAGGCAGTAGCTCTCCCAGCTTCCTACAATACAAGTCCCAGTTAGTACTTTTAGGGTTCCTAAAAGATATTTTACCGGGACGTTCTTCGTTCACTGAGAACTGAATATATCGGTGATCAGAGAAGGAGTGCTCGTTGAGAATCCTCCATCCAGATATCCGACCTTCCAGTTCTCTACTAACCAGGGTGAGGTCCAGGACCTCCTCCCTTAACGCAGTAATAAAAGTCGGGTCATTCCCCCTATTACATATACAAAGTCCCTCATCTACAATAAAAGTAAATAAAGACTCGCCTCTAGTGTTGGTATCCGAGCTTCCCCAAATGCTATGATGGGCATTTGCATCGGCACCGATGATCACGCCAACACCTCTCCGCCTTGCTTCAGCGGTGATTTCACCCAGTATCGCAGGTGGTGGTCCCACTACGTCCCCGTGGGGCATGTACGCTGAGACCACCCACATTTCATTACTTCGTCGCTCGAGGCAGACCGTGGTTACTTCAGCATTGCTGAAATTAGAGAGAATAAAAGCTTTAATCTCTTTTTTAACAAGCACACAGGATCTAAGCCTACTTGCCTCCCCATGCACCAAGGTGTTGAATTTTCCAGTCCTTAATCCAGAAATCTTACTGCCGTTACTACTCAGCCACGGCTCCTGGACAAGGACTATATCCACTCCACCTTTTTCAAGGCAGATCAACAAATATGCGGAAGCCGCCTTAGAGTGCTGAAGATTGATTTGACGGATTTCCATCAAAAGCGCTCTTCTTCCGCACCCCATCCTTGGCGGATTCGTATTAGTATTGTCCATTCTAAAAAAGTCCCCCCTCAAGGCCGCTATCCGGAGCCGATTGTGTAGTCGCCCTTTAACGATCTCGTGGTTATCTATGCTACGCAGGGAGGCCACGCGAGGGTTGACGCATTACCTTATGAGTAATGCGTTCAGAGCCAGACCGGACGCGAAGCGGGAAAATCTTCAACCGCACCTACACCACCAACTTAACGGCGACGGAGCCGGAACGTTCCTTGAGGCCCGCCACGGTTTTAACGGGACGTGGGCAGGTGCAGCATTAGCCTACCAGCCATTTTGGTAGGGTTTCACCCCGACCTACTAAAGTGGCAGAATACCGCACCTACCAGCCCAATGTCATCAAGTCAAAATGTAATGCAAAATCAAAGTCCTAAAACAGTCCAGTTCGTCACCGTTGTGTACCGATCTTGACTCTCCCTCCCCTGAGCTCGGCACAATTACTCAAGGGGTGCGGGTTTTATCGAGTTGTCCTCTCTAGATCCGCCATTATCAGTAGAAGCAGGGGCACCTCGTGCAGGACGTGATAACTAATCACGCGTGACATTCGTCACTATGGCCGGTCTAAGACTGATATCAGTCCCTGATCCAGAGCCTGAAACCACTTATGATATCCAAGCCAAGTATCTTAGTCCCCTCGTCATGGTGTAATAACTATCACAATTTTGTGTAACGACTCAAATGTCAGCTAAGTTAAATTGGGTGACAGCTTGTCATCAAACAAAACCAGAATAAGTAATTGCGACAATGTAACAGGCGTATGAACGAAGTTACCAACTTTATAAAAATAGCACATGTTTGTACAATATCGAGTAAGAATTAGCACCAGCATATAAAATAGTAGTAAAAGTCATTTCAAATACTGAACGTTCTCTAACAGTAATCACATAATAAAAAATTCCTTAGCGGAAGTCAAACTTTTGTAAAGGGTGTTCCATATTGCTTAACATACATTGCATAAGCTGTGCATAAAATTTGGTTTTATAGAAAACAAGTAAGAAAGTCTAAGTTCTGGCGAAACCGCACATTACATACCTAGCGTCTGATCTCCTACATGTGTTATAGATATTATCGATACATTCAAAGAGAAATGTCACAAAGATTAAATGATCTGAATGCTGAAATATTCTTCTTATACTTATTCAAATGTCATCTTCCCTAATCAGCTTTAAAAATCTTACTGTCATTGAACCAAATATCATTCAATTCGATCGTTTTTTATTCGACTTTGTTATTACGAGGTGTGGCAATTAAGTTCCCGAAATTTAATTATAATTTTCGCATTAGCCACTGAAACAAGCCCAAAGGCCTCCGTCAGCTTGAGTGCCGGTCATAGCAGTATAGCGCAAACTAATATTGGGAAAACGGAATAACTGGTCCCGTGGCTGACCTTCAAAAGAGTTCTGGATGCCACAACTGAGCCAGGTTGGCGCCAGATTACAGAAATGACAGAAAATATGTAGACGCGTAAACCGATGGTTCCAAATTAACGGAAGAGCTCTAGGCAGGGTGCCTAAGCCGCAGTCGCATCAATATACACACATATATTGATAGTCATTGGAAAGACTTCGCGTAGGCCGGATAATACATTTATATTGGGTTCCGGTCATTAAGGAATTTAAAGTAACGAAAATGCCGATGAGTTGGCAAAGTAAGGCGGTGCAGCACTCGCTGAAGTGAGGGTAAACGTCCCAATCCGTTTGTTAAAATCAAAAGGATACAGTAGTTGCATATGATCCATCAAGAAGGAAAGGCGAGTGTGCTGCAAAATTTCTAAGATCATGTGAAAATCCAACACTATAAGACTCACAACGTGGCTTATATTTCTGAAGAGTAAAACTTTAAGGCTCACGATGAGCATACTAACTAGACTCTGAATTCTGGGATCACATGCTTATAAGTTAGGCCTTGTCAGTAACAGCAAATATAGGAAGTGCGAGCTGCAGGAAGGAACGGTTTAGTACGTTCTGTGTTCATGTCCTGCGATTGACGTGCATAGGCTCCAGTAATTAGAGGTGGCAGAGTTGCCAGATTTCTAGGCAGCAATAAAGCTTTGTCCTAGAATACTTCTAGTATTTTCCAAGAGGATGGAGTAATTCTAAAACATAAGTCCTGGCACCTGATTGGGGCTCTTCCGTTTGGTCGTCAAACAAATTCTGGTATCACAATGGAAACATTCATTCTATGTGAGGTCTTTGCTGTCTGCCCAGTTCAACCTTGTCTTAGTTATAATTTTAAAACTCGCAACATTTATTATACTTGTCATAATCTATCAAAGGGGGTATCTCTTTTTAGTTGGAGTTCAAAGTTAAAGTACATAACACTTTTGGTCTGTGTTTTGAGCATATTTTTTGCAAGTAACATTCCAAGCAATGTGTTTTGCTTCAATTTTTACTGATATTTTGCGAAAACTCCTTTGAAGTATTCAGTGGAGTAAGACCCTTAAACGCATGTGTATCATAAAAATGCACCTGCTCATTCCTCGTTCGTTGCGCAAGGGGATTTGGCTAAAAAGGGCATATCAAAGTTGCCTCACCCACCCTTTAGCCACAGTCTTGCTAGCTGCGATGCTTCTTTATTCCCTAAGATGAAGTCAAATCTCAAGGAAGTTCACAATGGCGATGTACAAGAGGTCCATGGAGCTGTAACCGTGGTGCTTAATGGGCTAACTCGGAGGGCTACCAATAATGCTGCCAATCAAGGGAGACACGTTGGAATCTTTATGAAAAGATGGATTGATAGTATTGTGTTGTTTGTTAGTCAAGTTTCTCTTAAAATTTCTTTTTTTTTATTTCAAATTCCCTGAACTTTATTGCCACATTTCGTAAAAGTTTTGTTGCTATTAAAACAACGAGCTCTGTCCCGGCTAGAAAATTAACCGCTTCTGAAAAGTACTCGATTTTTAAAAGTAATCGTTTATTTAAAAATAGCCGGTTAAAAGAAGTTTCCAATTCAAAAAAGTTCCAAAAAACGACCGTTTCTAAAACGTAACCGGCTTAAAAAATTACCCGGATTTATATAAGTACCCGGTTAAATTAAGTACCCAGTTCTAAAAAAAACAGGTGGTCCATCAAAAGTTCCTGGGTATTAAAAAGTGTACAGTTCCAAAAAGTTCCGGGATCCGAAAAAGTATCCGGTTCTATAGGTAACTGGTTCGGGAAAGGTATTCGGTTCAAAAAGATATTCCTCTCCTAAAACTACACGGTTCTTAAATGGTTTCCTATTCTAAAAAAGTATCCGGTTCTAAGAGGTACTTGGTTTTGAAAAGGTATCCGGTTCAAAAAAGTACTTGATTCTAAAAATAATTTATATATTCTTATAGTTTTCACAGTTCTGGAAAGGTATCCGATTCAAAAAGTACTCATCAATAGAAAGTACCCGATTTTAAAATAGGTTCCGATTTTAAAAAAGTATCCAATTTCCCGGTTCTTAAAAACAGTGCAAAAAAGGTCCCGGATTTGGAAAAGTAGCCGGTTCTAATAGGCGACTGGTTCTGAAAAGGTATTCGTTTCAAAAATGTATTCGACTCCTAAAATTACACGGTTCTTAAATGGTTTCCTATTCTAAAAAAGTATCCGGTTCTAAGAGGTACTTGGTTTTGAAAAGGTATCCGGTTCAAAAAAGTACTTGATTCTAAGAAGAACATGGTTCTAAAATAGCTTCCGATTCTACTAAAATAGCCGGTTCTTACAGTTTCATGGTTCTGGAACGGTGTCCGATTCAAAGAGTACTCGTCTCTAAAAAGTACACGATTTTAAAATAGGTTCCGATTTTAAAAAGGGATACAATTTTAAGGTACCCGGTTATAAAATAAATAAAAGTAAGTTGTTAAATGGCATTTTAAAACCCTTTATTTTTAAAAATATATAAAAGTTAAATACGTTTTTTAATTTTGCTCCTTGTTTTGCACGCAACTGTCCATTTCAGTAATTGTTCACATGTAAAACTCTATTAAACGCACGCTTGCGCACATGAATCCTAACAAATGTGAAAATTTCAACGAACAAATGTCTCAAACAAATTAATTGCGCAATATGCAACCATAATAACGATATTTGTATGTGACTGTCATTACTGCAATACCATAGAATTGAAAATTAGAATAAATCTGCGCTCAAAGTACGGCAGGTCAACTAAAGTAACAACATGAAGAAGAAGAGCTGCAAATCCCATATGAATTCGTAATTGAGCGTAATCATTGGTAAGCGACATTCAGCAACCAAACAATAAACCAATGTTGCTGCTAAAACGTATTGCCTTCTTGTCAACTCTTAATGCTACTGTTATAGAAATGACAACAGTGCTTGTTGTTGCTGTTGCCTAACCAGTAGCAATAACGAAATATTGCAAATAATATAGAGGCTGAAGGAGAAATACTAGCACAGCAGACTAAATGAATGCACGCATGAATGATTGAATGATGGACAAGCCAAAAGCCACAACTGACAATGTTTATATGTATGTGCGAGTGTTAATGTTGGCTTTGTTGATGCCATAAGCGTTGACAACTGTACATTTGTAGCTAGATTTAGTTGTTATTGGTGAATGGTGTTGGAAGTACTGTCAGCTGTCATTTGATGTTGATGTGATGACACTATTATCACTAGGGGGACTCATGAAAGCATATAAACTTATAAGGTGTAAAATTATATCGATTTACACACGCTGTTATATGAACGCACCTAGTAATACTCTTGATAAACTTGATTGTTTATCAGCTGTATTATTGCCAAAGAAAATTTTTTTGATTGTTATACTAATTAAAAAATGCCAAGATTAATTGAAAAATCAAAACTAAAACGCCTTTACTTGTTGATGTTGTAGATTTTTGATGAAAATGCCTGCTGTAATGTCTGCAAGGTTGCATTCCTTTGAGTTTACCGCGTTTACACAACCAAATGTGCGCGTAAATTTATACAAATTGTGTAAATGATTTTTCATACAAAATTTGACAGCTCGTTTACGCGCTAGATAAATTTATACGTTTACGCACTTTATAAGGCATTTATACGGTTACATGAGTCCCCCTACTGTTTGTTGTTTGTGTAATTCACACTGTCACCGCTGTCTACATCGCGTATGAAAATTATGTTGCTCTATATAAGCTAGAATATAGTTGTGTTTATGCTAAGGCAATGGAGGAATTATGTCATTACATTGGTGTCAGAAAAGTTAGAAAAGTGATTCCATATAGATCAATAATATTTGGCAGTTAAGAGTGACAAGATTGCAAAACCGCAAGCTCGCTATCGCCTTCTTCACTGCAATTTAAATATGCTCACCTCTTTAGGTTGTGCCTTTTGCGGGCGACAATATGGAGCTAGTTTCAAAGAAGTTTTGATCTCGAATAATTCTTAGAGGTCCTTCCCAATCCTTAAAGAGCTGGTAGTATTGTTTGAAATAATTAAATTATAGTTATAACTAAAAAAAAAAAAACTCCAAAAAGATTTTAGGTCAATTTCTAGTCCAATTCACGTCGTATTCTCTTAAGTAACTGGCGTGTACAAAATGGCAGTGCTGATGCGGGGGCTTCCTCCGAAAAGCTTAAAAGCAATATCCTTAAGCCTTTTAAACTCAGCCAGAACTTTCTAAGCATATATGTGTTTTGTCTATAGAGAGGGCCTGTTCTTTATTGTTAGAGATTGGGGTAAGTGACGGTGAGATACGCCTATATTCGGACAATCGAGCAGCGCTCAAAGTATTAGATTAACCATATATTTCTATAAGGCTGTCTTAAAACTTCTTTCCACCCATCACGCTCACTTGGGTAGCCGGTCGCAGGAACATTGACGTCAACGAAAAAGGCTGGAGCATAATCAGATACGTCTGAGGCAGTGACGGTGCACCGGCAGCTTTCATCAGTAAAGATATGCATCCTTTTCGACCTCAAGAAAAACGTGGAAATTGGTACTAAATATTTTGAAAAACATGGTCTGACCACAAACAGAGAAGAACAGAGTCCCTACTGAATGTGTATAGGAAAAAACAGTCATGACCATATTTATCTACCAAAATTGGACACTGATCAGGTGCAGGATCTGTAGTCTGGATTGTTGTTAGGGGACAGTACCTATTTTCTCTGTGAGTACCCAGCCCTGGCGGGCATTAGATTCCAAGCTCTAGGGCATCAGGATCCAAGCTCTTGTTCTGCCCGACCTAGGGGCAATGCAAAATGCTCCTAAAAGATGTCAGAAGGTTTATTGATCCAACTAAATGCTTTGAATAAACACACATTTGATTTAAGAGGGTTGTGTAGCGCAACCCTTTCAAGGTGTTGCCAGCGCAAAATATAGCTTCTCCAACCCTATTGTTAACCTCACATACCCGTGGCGAATCCTGTTACTTTAACAGCTGAGGCTCTGGCGACCCCAAGTTCCTCTTGGATCTAGGGGGTGGGAGGGCGGTATGGCCTTGAAGGTTTCATGTGGTCATACTAAATCGTTCAAGAGATGGTCGGGCTGGTACCCTAATGGTGCTTGTTACCAGAACGTACCGGATCTGCATACGGCAAAGGACCATCAACATCGATAACACTCCCCAGGGCCATCGGGGAGTGTCCTTATCGCTACAACAACAACAACAACAGCAAACACACATGGCACATTATGCAATTAGTTCCAGGAGAATTTTCATCAAAATAGAACCTTGAGCGCTGCTTGGGTCCAGTTTCTTCGATCGGGCTGCACAACAACAAACTAACCAGCGTACTTAATGAGTTAACTTTGTAAAACATGTTTTTGAGCTTTTTTGTAAGCCGCTAAGTTTACTATCGGCGGCCGCAGTGGTGTGCTGGTAGCGTGCTCCGCTTACCACACCGAATATTCTGGGTTCACGCGCCGGGTAAAGCAACATTACAATTTTAGAAATTTTTTTTTTTTTTTTTTCATTTAGAAAAATTGTTTTCTAACGGGATCGCCCATCGGCAGTGTTTGGCGAGTGTACTTCTGCCATGAAAAGCTCTCAGTGAAAACTCACCTGCCTTGTAGATGCAATTCGGAGTCGGCATAAAGCAAGTAGGTCGCGTCCCGCCAATTTGTAGGAACAATTAAAAGGAGCACGACGCAAACTGAAGAGAAGCTCGGCCTTAAATCTCTTAGGAAGTTATCGCGCCTTACATTTATTTATTTTTTAAGTTTACTATTACAATATGTATAGCAGTGATTTGTGTACTATGGACCAGAATTCTGTGTACACTGTCCATGCTATTTATTTGAAAAATTTAAGTCCTTTTGACGCACCTATAAGTATTAAAATAAAAAGTTGTAAATTTTTACAGGCCACCTTTTTGATTGTCTTGATTAACATTTTAACAATAGTAACATAAAAAAAGTTTTTTGGCCCACCCTAATATGTATGCTATTGAATAAAAATGTTAGCTCGCACTGGCGATGATGGTTATAGTGTTGTTCATGGGAACTCTGGTTGACAGCTATGAATGTGACAATTTTCATTATTTTATTTGAATTTTTTTATCTAGTTCACACGACATGTACAGTTGTACGTACTTAGCAGCAGCTATCAGACAATTATGGACTGGGTTGGGTTTGGTACTATAGCAGTCTTCCTCTAACATATAGAACTTTTATTTGTAGTCCATTTTTTTTTTTTTTTTATGCGCACATTTTTTTCATTGCTCTTTTCATTATATTTATGTCGTTAACAATTTGTTGTGTAGATATCATGTCTCGTTCTATGATCAGGCGTTGGTTGTTTGATAAAATTTACGTCAATGATTTGCCATTAGATTTCGAACGCATGCATTATTGATGAGTTAAACTCTCATACACACAAATTGAGTTTTCCCTGATTTTTTCTCTTATTTCATACTTACAAATGTCATCACAATTCACAGTTGACAGCGGTAATAAAGCATTGCAATTTGTTGTTGAAATGGATGGTTAGATTTGCTAGATTGCTCAATATGCACGTTGAGTTATTTAGCTTTGATTATTACAGAGTGAACATGTTCGTTGTGTTTCTGTAAGTAATGTTACTACACTTTGTTTCAAAATTATGAGCACACGTAATTGTTACCTAAAAAAGTTCTAAGTGATTTTTTGAAATATTTAGTTTACTTTGGTAAATTCCGGAAGTAAACTTCGGGTGTTAGCTTGCCGCAAGTTTCATGGAGTAGCTGAGCCTGAGAAATGGTGGTGCATGAACTTGTGGCTATTACTAATACATAATTATACTCAGTTCAGCAGAGCTCACAGAGTATATTAAGTTTGATTGGATAACGGTTGGTTGTACGCGTATAAAGGAATCGAGATAGATATGGACTTCCATATATCAAAATCAGCAGGATCGAAATTTGATTGAGCCATGTCCGTCCGTCCGTTAACACGATAACTTGAGTAAATTTTGAGGTATCTTGATGAAATTTGGTATGTAGGTTCCTGAGCACTCATCTCAGATCGCTATTTAAAATGAACGATATCGGACTATAACCACGCCCACTTTTTCGATATCGAAAATTTCGAAAAGCAGAAAAAGTGCGATAATTCATTACCAAAGACAGATAAAGCGATGAAACATAGTATGTGAGTTGCACTTATGGTACAGAATGGAAAATTAGTAAAACTTTGGACAATGGGCGTGGCACCGCCGACTTTTAAAAGAAGGTAATTTAAAAATTTTGCAAGCTGTAATTTGTCAGTCGTTGAAGATATCATGATGAAATTTGGTAGAAACGTTACTCCTATTTCTATATGTACGCTTAATAAAAATTAGCAAAATCGGAGAACGACCACTGCCACTTTTAAAAAAAAAATTTTTTAAAGTCAAATTTTAACAAAAAATTTAATATCTTTACAGTATATAAGTAAATTATGTCAACATTCAACTCCAGTAATGATATGGTACAACAAAATACAAAAATAAAAGAAAATTTCAAAAATGGGCGTGGCTCGGCCCTTTTTCATTTAATTTGTCTAGGATACTTTTAATGCCATAAGTCGAACAAAAATTTACCAATCCTTTTGAACTTTGGTAGGGGCATAGATTTTATGGCGTTAACTGTTTTGTGTGAAAATGGGCGAAATCGGTTGAAACCACGCCCAGTTTTTATACACAGTCGTCCGTCTGTCCTTCCGCATGGCCGTTAACACGATAACTTGAGCAAAAATCGACATATCTTTACTGAACTTAGTTCACGTACTTATCTGAACTCACTTTATCTTGGTATTAAAAATGAACGAAATCCGACTATGACCACGCCCACTTTTTCGATGTCGAAAATTACGAAAAATGAAAAAAATGCCATAATTCTATACCAAATACGAAAAAAAGGGATGAAACATGGTAATTGGATTGGTTTATTGACGTGAAATATAACTTAAAAAAAACTTTGTAAAATGGTTGTGACACCTACCTTATTAAGTAGAATGAAATGAAAAAGTTCTGCAGGGCGAAATAAAAAACCCTTGAAATCTTGGCAGGAATACTGTTCGTGGTATTACATACATAAATAAATTCGCGGTACCCGACAGATGACGTTCTTGGTCACCCTGGTCCACATTTTGGTCGATATCTCGAAAACGGCTTCACATATTCAACTACCACCACTCCCTTTTAAAACTCTCATTAATACCTTTAATTTGATATCAATATCGTACAAACACATTACAGAGTCACCCCTTGTCCACCTTTATGGCGATATCTCGAAAAGGCGTCCACCTATAGAACTACGCCCCACGCCCTTTTAAAATACCTATTAACACCTTTCATTTGATACCCATATCGTACAAACATATTCTAGAGTCATCCCTGGTCCACCTTTATGGCGTTATCTCGAAAAAGCGACCACCTATAGAACGAAAGCCCACTCCCTTTTAAAAATACTCATTAACACCTTTCATTTGATACCCATATCGTACAAATAAAGTCTAGAGTCACCCCTGTTCCACCTTTATTGCGATACCTCGAAAAGGCGTCCACCTATAGAACTAAGGCCCGCTCCCTTTTAAAATACTCATTAACACCTTTCGATTGATACCCATATTGTACAAAAGCATTCTAGAGTCACCCCTGGTCCAACTTTATGGCGATATTTCGAAACGGCTTCCACCTATAGAACTAAGGCCCACTCCCTTTTAAAATACTCATTAACACCTTTCGTTTGATACCCATATTGTACAAACGCATTCTAGAGTCACCCCTTTTCCACCTTTATGGCGATATCTCGAAAAGGCGTCCACCTATGGAACTAAGGATTACTCCCTTTTAAAATACTCATTAACACCTCTTCGGTTACACCCGAACTTAACCTTCCTTACTTGTTTATTTCTACTTTATTGGCCGCCTAGTTATATATGGGTGTAGTGTGCTTTTCTATCCTGTCAAAGTTCCTAGGTTCACAAATATAAAAAACATGGTGCTATAACCTCCGAAGAGATTTAAGGCCGAGCTTTTTTTCCAATCTACGTCCTGTTCACACGTTACGATCACACCACGGCGGCCAACAGATACAAGTAATATCAAATACGAAAAAAATTCGCTAGATGGCATAAGCGTCAACACAACGATTAGATTTCGTTCCAGTAATAAATAAGGTCCACTAAAAATTGTTCGTTAGTTGGAGCATATGTGGTGATATTTAGAAAACTCGTAATTGTGAATATACTGGCAAATAATTTGGATGCGCATTGGTTTCAAGTGACTTAAAGTGATACATTTAACGTAACTACCTCCCGTCCTCGGCTAAACCTTACAATGCATCAAGGTATTGTTGATGATGTGATTGGGCACACTATCACCTTGATGGGGCTGGAAGTGTATCTAACACCTCGTCCTATCTATGGGTCATGGCACTCAGTGGCAATGTAACTCCCACAGCCACCACGATCCTCTCGAAAATCTTTTCCCAAATGAGCAGAAAAGTAGCAAGCTCCGCGGGTCAGCTGCTCCACGTGGTATCATCTTTAGAGTCTTGGTCGGACTTTTGCAGCGGAGGCTACATTCGGTTGCGTATCTACTTCCGCAGGCCAGTGGCCTTGAAAAATATAGGTAGAAAAAATTAGATGGGGTTAGAAACGCAAAACCCCTTACACGGCGTCCCTCCGTCTTAAACCATCCAAAGCACATGTTTTATCAATTTAATCGACCGGCTAGTGGAGGGAGCCCCACTTACATTATACACGTTATCATTTTAACTTATACCCCAACTATCTAGATCCTTTACGTTAGTGTATTCCGGAGAATCACAAAAACCATACAAGCAATCCTCATACAAAGATCCATATACATATCCATTCGTTTTATTTAAGATCCTTTTATGAAAAAAAAAAAAACATTAAGAGAATACCCCGACTCAGTTTAAATCTGAAATCTGGATTTTCTGCCCCAAAAATACATCTCGAATGTACTCGAACGTAACATTTCTCTACTACTTTTTTCCCAACTGCCCTGAAATACACAATATATTGTCTCTCATACCCAACAAGTGTGGTATAAAATTTATACTATCTCCAATGAAAGGTCCCAGGTACTTGGCCTGATTCACATACCTGGAGCTGATCCCACCCACATGAAACCGGTGGTCGACTCCGGGACAATTTGGCCCTAAGTAATTTGTTTCGTTTTATGTAGTTCCAGATTTTCAATCAATGGTCTATTTCAAAACATTACTAGATGATACACCACTACTTTTTTGTGCGTTTTACGTTTGTGGAGGCGGATATTATGTTGTTATTGTGTTAACGATAAAGACACTCACGTAAGGTTTTGGAGAGGGTTATGTTGTTGATCGTCCTTTGCTGGATTCAGAACCGATAACTTCCGGTAGCAAAGTACCATGAAGTACGACCATCTCGGAAACAATTATCATGACCAAATTAAACCTACTAGGCCACTAAGTACTAATCAATCTTTTATATAGCTGTATACGTTTTTCGAGGAATTTGTATATTTAGTAACAAACACCCATGACGCAATAAAGCCAGACAGGTGAAGTCAGTAGTACATAAAAAAAAAATTTTCACGGCACTCATAATCCAGTCATATATTTCAAAGTAGTAAAAAGGTAAAATTGCTGGTACTATTATGCTACCCTTTTACTACCTAAGTAATTTAATGTGCGGAAAAAAACCAAACTCGATTTATCTCGACATTGGAAACGGGGACGTTAAAGAAAAGAGAAGAGACAACAGAGAGAAGAGAAAAAGCAGAGGAGGTTGGAAAGAAGTCGGAAAAGTGAAGCAAGCAAGAGGAAGATGGAGAGTGAGAGTAAGAATAAGAGTAATATCTTGAGACAAAATAACAAAACGAGCCTAACATTAAAAGTAATAGTAAGAGTTAGACTTCGATAAGAGCAAGAGCGGGGAAAGTAAGAGGAAAGGTTGTAAGGTTTACCGAAGAATTAAAGGGATAAGTGCATAGAATGAGCCAGTTGAGGTAAACTAGAAAATGCAGAGGGGAGAGTAAATAAGGGAGGAAGAGGGTAAGACAGAGGAGAAGAAGGTGTATAATTAGAGAAAAAGATAATAGTGTCTGCCTCGCTTGAACATACGGCTGAAAGTTTTTTGCTTGTCTAAATTCTTCCAGGGTTAGTCAGCGCTGTTTCAATTAGAGCTCTGATAAAGCCAAAGTTTTTTGCTATCAGATAAATCTACAAGCTCCGATTTGTTGAAGAATCGTTGCTGTAAAACCTCCGTCGGTATATATTTTTACACCAGCCACCTCTTGCTGCTCAATGAGCCTACCTCAACGTTTGGTTTACATATATATATGCTGGGTTTTGGGATCGTATTCCATCAGTCCCCTGTTTTCATATCACAAGCCCCCTAAATCCTCATTTGCAACTTTATAATTTTGTTCCAAATCATCGATCATCTCATTGACGTCATTCGTATATTTCAATATTCCTTAGATGTGGACAATTTGAAACTCTGAAGGAAGGAAGTAAATCCTTCCACCAAACGAAATACAGACGCGCGCGTTATTTTCATGCAGGGTTCTTCTCTCGAGAGGAAAAGGGAGAGTGAGAATAAAAGTAAGAATAAGGACAATGGTATGAGAGAAAGAAGTAAAACGGGGTAAACGTGAAGAGTAAGAATAGCATAAGGATAAAATCAAAAGAGTGATAGTGAGAATTGGGCTTGGATAACATCAACAGCGGGAGAAATGGTAGGATTTACACAAGGATGGAGAGGAAATAAGAAAAGAAGAACAGGGTTAGACAGAGGACAGGTGGATAGATAGAGAAAGTCAGAAGAATGTCTTTCAGGTTCGATCATACGGCATACTGTTTGTCTAAACGCTTCCAGGATTAGCCCAAGCTGTTAATTATAAAGTTCTGATAAGTCACATATTTATTTTTTGCTATTTATTTATTCAATACTGTCTATGAAAGAACATTTCGTGCAGACTAATAATAGCCTGTTTCCATATTCCATAGTTGTGGAAAACGTAATATTCTGAAAATCCAGCCAATCAGCTCCGTTGACTAAAATTTACCTCATAGGAAAACCTGTCTAGTTTATTGCATCATGGTCATGAGTAGATTCAAAATAGATTAAAAGAAACGAAAAGGGGTAATAAAAAGTAAGGTATTGTTTTCGGCACATATTTTCGAGTAGAACAAACAAAAGAAAAAAAGGAAAGTTTATTAAATTTTGCGAAGAGCAAAATTATTTAAACAGCGTATCTTTTTCTATTGAACTCTTTTGTGTTTATAATCTTGACGCATGGTGTATTTGTTTTAGTCACTTTTATACGCATAACTCACCCACTCATATACACTTAAATATACATACATTGCATAAGCATATTCGGTATTAAATAGAGTTTATTAATTTTTCATTTCCATTGAATTTGAATTCCCCCGCGCGTTTATATTTGCATTATTCGATCTATGAAAAATTCGATTCGACATTTAATTTAGTTTGACTGTTAGAAATAAACGTCAATAAAGAATATAAAAAATATGTGCATTTAGTTGTGGTATTTTGCAAAATTTCATTGGCAGTTATTTAAAGAGAATTTCATGATGGAGTATATTGCATACTAAACTCGTATAATATTACGCATACGCCATGGTGTACACCAAATATTCCCTGACGTCCGCATATTTCTGTATGTATGTAATTTAAACTCTATTGTCCGTAATTGATTTGCTTTTTGTGTGTGGTATTAATAGTCATTTATTGCTCGAAAATTGATTAGTTTTTGTGTGACTTTACTTTCTGTTTCATATGTAATATACATGTAGTTAGTTAGGTGTGCATGTATTATGTGTAATTTATTTGTTGATGAAATATTATTATAGATTGCGGGGTTAGCAGGCATTTGAGAGTCACTATAAGATCGTAGTACTTAAATTAGATATACAATTTATTTAATCATTTTCAAATTTTAATTACTTTAAATTTATTACATGAAGGGGATAGAATTTATGAGTCTCATAATTTGTGTTCACATTCTTGTCTTAGTTGTATGTATGCACATTTCATCGTTATTAAATAGTACAAGCCGAACCCGCGCGCATCTTGCGCAACCAATTTAAAAGTGTCTTATCAAATATAAACAAAAATAAGATGCTCTATCAATCAACTAAAACTTACAGCTGGCGTATGGTAGCAACTGTCGGTAATGTAGTGCAAATATTCACAATAGTGCCATAGTACAAATAGATTTCTTTGTGTGCTCACAATCGTTTATTTTTAACAAATTATTTTAATAAAAAAATTGTCCAACGCTCGCTAGTAGCCCGAATCTCCATCTTTACAACCAAAACTTTGTTTATATATTTGGATTCCAAATAAGAGCGATAAAGGGACCCGTACATAAAAACAGCAATTATAAATAATATTACGACGAACACTAAGGGGCACTATCATCTTTAAGCCAATACTAAGCAGTCACTTGTATGTACATACACAAATCAATCATTATGTATACACATATGTACATACAAGCAGCGGAGAAATACTCACAAAAGTATGCACTCATCATCAAATTAGTTCTCAAGTATACACTCGCATATGGCTATGCGAGAGACTATAAACTACAATTCACATCCATATATCTGAGATATCCAAAAAAGTATGCAATCATCGGTGGAAGTATTACTCACATATACACGCGCATATGGCTATGCGAGAGGCTATACACGTGCATCTGTAGTTTATAGCTGGTAACCAAGTAGAAAATTCTAGCAGAAGCAACGTCTAGACATTTGGGCACAGAGTGTAAAAGCAGCGAAAGCTGAGTAGTCTGTGGTCAGTTTGATTTAAGCACACTATTGGTTGCGAAGTATAAGTGTTATTGTATAGTACTTTCAAAGTAGTCTAATAAAGACCATTTTGCATTATTGAATATTGGAGTTATTTATTCAACAGTCTAGCGATAGGAACGTTAGCAGAAGGTGTAAAATAAGCGGAGTTTCACTAAATTCGTTACAATATATATGATTTTAGCCCTTTTATTGAGAGTTTTACTAATTGGTATTCGAGGCAAATTTTTACATCCATGCTAGCTTTTTGGTGCAATATAGAAAATTGGCTAATGGCAAATGGGACTCTTTTATTAACAAAATGCCAAATTATGTGGAATTCCAATAAAAGGTGGGCTATATTTAAGGTGTGCAGTATGTATTCCTCGTTTAATTATAAAGCATACAGATAAATGCACAGGATTGCTATAACAGTGTTACTTGTTATAGAACAAGACAATATAAATGGTGTTCCTCTGGATAGCGTAAACTTAAATCTCGAACTTGCTACTAGATTTTATGATAAAATCTTAAAACCCAATATCTTACCATCTGAGAATACAAGGCCAAAATAATAACATTTGGTGCCAACACTTTTATGAATGCTGTCAAAAAGTCAAAATATTTATTTCTCTATGTCGAAAGATGCTTACAAGTCTCTTATTGATTTAAATTTTTTATATAGTTACTAGAGTATACGGCAGACCTTGTTTTGCCTTAAAATTCTTTGATCCTTATTACAAAAGTGAGACCCGTTTCCCCTCTTCACTTCTTTTCTTATTTTTTCAACTTTATCTCCCATTATCTCTTTATATTTGTCCATCCCCTATATACCGTCTTCCCACTCCCGAATACATTTCCAATCATCTCCGCAACCCACTACCACTTCCACTTCCAGTTACAATATCACTACCACTACCACTACCACTACCACTACCACTACCACTACCACTACCACTACCAATACCACTACCACTACCACTACCACTACCACTACCACTACCACTACCACTACCACTACCACTACCACTACCTCTACCACTACCACTACAACTACCACTATCACTACCATAACCACTACCACTACCAATATCACTACCAATACATCTACCACTACCACTAGCACTACCACTAGAACTGCTAATTCCACTACTACTATCAATACCACTACCACTACCACTACCACTAGCATTATCATCACCACTAGCACTACAACTACTACTACCACTACCACTTCCACTGCCACTAACAATCTTATATACATAAGCGTGGGATAGAGGAGGATCCTTTCTGTCCAAACCGTCCCTCCGAATTTGAAAGCTCAGAACATGTAATATTTCACTGCCTTCGTTTTCACGGCGAACTCTCTGTACACAAAGTTTTTGGAGAGGAGCCTTCCATTAGGAATTTAGTTTCCCGAATGTGCCGACAAATAGACTGTTGTACTGCTGTGAGCAAGGTGGGCTTTATAGTTATCCCGAAATTGATGCATGCCGAAAGGGAGCGCAGAGAAGTACGCATAAGATTTAGTGGCCCCATATCGTACAAACACATTCTACATTCACCCCTGGTCCACCTTTATGGCAATATCTCGAAAAGTATTTTCCCTATAGAACTAAGGCCCACTCCCTGTTAATATGCTCATTAACACCTTTGATTTGGTACCCATATCGTGCAAACACATTATGGAGTCACCGCTGGTCTACCTTTATGACGATATCTCGAAAAGGCGTCCACCTACAGAACTAAGGCCCACTATATTTTAAAAGGACTCATTAACACTTTTCATATCATACCGATATCGTACAAACACATTCTAGAGTCGCCCCTGGTCCACCTTTATGGCAATATCTCGAAAAGGCGTTCATCTATAGAACTTAGGCCCACTCATTGTTAACATACTCATTAACACCTTTCAGTTGATACCCGTATCGTAAAAACACATTCTGGAGTCACCCCTGGTCCACCTTTATGACGATATCTCGAAAACGCCTCCACCTATAGAACTCAGGCGCATTTTATTTTAAAATAATCATTACCATCTTTCATTTGATACCCATATCGTACAAACATGTTCTACATTCACCCCTGGTCAACCTTTATGGCAATATCTCGAAAAGGCGTTCACCTATATAACTAAGGCCCACTCACTGTTAATATACTAATTAACACCTATGGTTTTGTACCCATATCGTACAAACACATTCTAGAGTCACCCCTGGTCCACCTTTATGGCAATATCTCGAAAGGGCGTTCATCTGTAGAACTAAGGCCCACTCCCTGTTAACATACTCATTAACACCTTTCAGTTGATACCCATATCGTAAAAACACATTCTGGAGTCACCCCTGGTCCACCTTTATGACGATATCTCAAAAAGGCGTCCACCTACAGAACTAAGGCCCACTATATTTTAAAAGTACTCATTAACACTTTCATATGATACCGATATCGTACAAACACATTCTAGAGTCGCCCCTGGTCCACCTTTATGGCAATATCTCGAAAAGGCGTTCACCTATATAACTAAGGCCCACTCACTGTTAATATACTCATTAACATCTATGATTTGGTACCCATATCGTACAAACACATTCTAGAGTCACCCCTGGTCCACCTTTATGGCAATATCTCGAAAGGGCGTTCATCTGTAGAACTAAGGCCCACTCCCTGTTAACATACTCATTAACACCTTTCAGTTGATACCCATATCGTAAAAACACATTCTGGAGTCACCCCTGGTCCACCTTTATGACGAGATCTCGAAAACGCGTCCACCTATAGAACTCGGGCCACTCCCTTTTAAAATACTCATTAACACTTTTCATATGATACCGATATCGTACAAACACATTCTGGAGTCACCCCTGGTCCACCTTTATGATGATATCTCGAAAACGCGTCCACCTATAGAACTAAGGCCCACTCCCTTTTAAAATACTCATTAACACTTTTCGTATGATGCCGATATCGTACAAACATATTCTATAGTCACCCCTGGTCCACCTTTATGGCAATATCTCGAAAAGGCGTTCATCTATAGAACTAAGGCCCACTCCCTGTTAACATACTCATTAACACCCTTCAGTTGATACCCCTATCGTACAAACACATTCTGGAGTCACCCCTGGTCCACCTTTATGACGAGATCTCGAAAACGCGTCCACCTATAGAACTCAGGCCCACTCCCTTTTAAAATACTCATTAACACTTTTCATATGATACCGATATCGTACAAACACATTTTGGAGTCACCCCTGGTCCACCTTTATCACGATATCTCGAAAACGCTTCCACCTGTAGAACTAAGGCCCAATCCCTTTTAAGCTACTCATTAACACTTTTCATTTGATACCCATATCGTTCAAACACATTCTAGAGTCATCCCTGGTCCACCTTTATGTCGATATCTCGAAAAGGCGTCCACATATAGAACTATGGCCCACTCCCTTTTAAAATACTCTTTAATACCTTCCATTTGGTATCCATCTCATACAAACACATTTCAGGTTTACCGTAAGTTCATTTTCCTACATGGCGATTTTCCCTTATTTTGTCTCCAGAGCTCTCAGCTGAGTATGTAATGTTCGGTTACACCCAAACTTAGCCTTCCTTACTTGTTATATAAGTTTATATTTATCTCGATTCGTTTATGCCATTACGATCTGCCGTCATTTTACCAAAGTTCATAGTATTGAGACATATCGAAGGCTTCAAGTTTTAGGTGTGTTTCCTTGAAAATTTATGTAAATAAATGTGCAAAATAAATAGCAGCGTAAATCCATCTTCGGTTACACTCGAACTTAAAAATAAATAAATGTAAGGCGCGATAACCTCCGAAGAGATCTAAGGCCGAGCTTCTCTTCCAATTTGCGTCGTGCTCCTCTTGATTTTCCCTACAAATTGGCCGGAGGGGACCTACATGTTTTATGCCGACTCCGAACGGCATCTGCAAGGCAGATGAGTTTTCACTGAGAGCTTTTCATGGCAGAAATACACCCGGAGCGCTTGCCAAACACTGCCGAGGGGCGACCCCGCTTAGAAAAATTTTCTTCTAATTGAAAAACCTTATTTCTAAAATTTTGATGTTGCTTTGCCCGGGAGTTGAACCCAGGGCATACGGTGTGATAGGCGGAGCACGCTACCATCACACCACGGTGGCCGCCACAGTCTTGGAGGGTGGCGAAATTTGGTGACCTAGATCTACCAACCCCCTAATCCTGAGGCAGCCTCATTCTTGTTACAAATGAAGACTACCGGCAGCCTTCGTAAGATCCATATGTGTATGTCGTTAAGTCATCTAATATTGATAAGCACATCCAGAACATATGTTCCGCAAATTGTACGCATATAGCTAAAGTCATACTAACGAACACATGTGCTAGACGACACACAATGGAAATGACTAAAGTGATTTTGAATTGTGCGCGCTTAATCGTATGTCTAATTAGCAATCACTATTAGAAACTGTGCATATATTTTATACGCTTTTGCATAAAGATAAACAGATACTTATCCATGTATGTATATAAAAAGCTTTTAGTTCTTACTGCTACAAAATATCATATGCTTTGTGATAACCAATTCAATAATATTATAATAATTTCCGATTACCAAATCATAGAGAGGCAAAAAGGAAAAGAAAGATTTGAATAATTTGCGGCACAGGAAATGCAATTTCCTCGCGCTGTTGGTGATAAGTGAAGAGTATAGCCATGGACTAAAGAATTAAGTATGCGGTAGTTGCTGCCAGCTGTGGCAATTGAGAACGAAATTTTATTTTTGCGTGCACATTTAAAAGTTTTCATTCGCAAACGGTTTTCAATAATCATTCAAACAAATGAAAATGCAGCCAGGTGCTATATTTATGTACCTAGCAAAATAATGTATGTATAATCGGGTGTATGTATGTATGTTGTGTTAATTTGTGCATATGCGAGTGCTTACGTACGGATTTTCACATTTCTTCTGTTGATCCACTTAACTGAAACGCATAAATTAGCGGCAATGATGCAAACAAATGTGCGCACACACACTTAGACACATACATATGTACATAAATTAACATAGTATTGAATAAAAATATTATATAAGCGAATTCTAACCGTACGGACTGATTTACACAAGCTTGTATGTTTGAATCAGGGATGCACCTTAACATTAAGCTAATCGTTTATCAAAAAATTTCAACCGTTTCCGTTGAAACACTTCGAAATATTATCGATAAAGAAATTATCAAGATAAATTGTATCTCGTTTTTAACCGAAACGAAAAGCTTTCGTTAACGTTAAAAACGTTAACAAAAACGTGATACTTTATGTTTGAACTGTGCTGGCAATGCTGTAGCTATGGTGAAGCCGTAAGGTGGCAACAGCGAGCGGCCATACACACAAACTCCATGTAATTTGTTTGTGTAATTCGTTGGTGGTAATGTCAAAAATACTCTGAGAAATGTTCGCACTGTCAAAATTCATGAGAAAAGTTGCAATCAGCTTGGCTAATGCTTTCACCTTTAACGACTCCGCCAACAATCAGCTTTGCCAGCATAGTTTGAAATTATTAATCAACATAAACGATTTGATTTCGGTTTGATATGGCAGAAAACGAAACAAAATCATATCACTAATTTGACGTTCTTAACGTTAATAAACGAAACGAAATTACTTTGTTTTGTTTATTAACGTTAATTATCGTAATAAAATGATATCGGTTCGTGGGTAAGCATGCCTGGTTTGAAGGGATTGATGTTAGCAATAAATTTTAAGTGTGTGTCAGTTTTAATAAATAGCTGTATACTCACGAGATATTGACATGGTTTGAAAACACTTTTTATAAATATATAAATAAACTGGATTTATAAATCTATTCAAACAAAAGCTTATTTAAATTATTTTCAAATTTTACAGAAACCCTATATACTGAAAAATATTCAATTATTGTGCATTTTCATGAGACAATTTTCTGATTTCCTTGAGTGAGCTCAACGCTCTTTAGATTGTCTGAAGGTCGGTTTTCATAGAACTAGGGTGCTTGGAGAGAGAATGCCTGGAAGGTTCAGTATGGTCAAATCAAATCGTTACCGAGTTGGTCGGGCTACTTGATCTATTTTGCAGTACTCAGCGTGCTTTGCATATAACGGTTGGTTGTACAGATATAAAGGAATGGAGGTATGTAGATGTAGACTACAATATCGAAAAATAATTTAACTAAGCCATTTTTGTCCGTCCGTCTGTCTTAACACGATAACTTGAGAAAATATTTAGATATCTTCACCAATTCGGAACTCAGAATAGATTGGTATTAAATATTAGTGAAATCGAATGATAACCACGCCCACTTTTTATATATATAAAATTTTGTAAAACAAAAAAAACCTGTTTATTTAGTAAATAATACACCCCGAATGTTGAAATTTGATGTGTGAACTGATATTGACACTCTTGAAAAAATTTGAAAACATTATTGAAAACGGGCGTGGCACCTCCTACTTCTTATAAAATCAATTTTAGCAATATTATTAATCATAAATCAAAAACAAGTAAGGAAGGTTGAATTCGGGTGTAACCGAACATTACATACTCAGTTGACAGCTATGGTGACAACATAAGGGAAAATAACCATGTAGGAAAATGAACCGAGGGTAACCCTGGAATGTGTTTGTATGACATGTGTATCAAATGAAAGGTATTAAAGAGTATTTTAAGAGGGAGTGGGCCATAGTTCTATAGGTGGACGCCATTTAGGGATATCGCCATAAAGGTGGATCAGGGTTGACTCTAGAATTTGTTTGTACGATATGGGTATCAAATGAAAATTGTTAATGAGTAGTTTAAAAGGGAGTGGACCTTAGTTCTATAGTTGGAAGCGTTTTTGAGATATCGTGATAAAGGTGGACCAGGGGTGACTCCAGAATGTGTTTTTACGATATGGGTATCAAATGAAAAGTGTTAATGAGTATTTTAAAAGGGAGTGACCCTTAGTTCCATAGGTGGACGCCGTTTCGAGATATCTCCATAAAGGTGGACCAGGGGTGACCCTAGAAGTTGTTTGTACAATATGGGTATCAAAAGAAAGGTGCTAATGAGTATTTTAAAAGGGAGTGACCCTTAGTTCCATAGGTGGACGCCGTTTCGAGATATCTCCATAAAGGTGGACCAGGAGTGACCCTAGAATTTGTTTGTACAATATAGGTACCAAAAGAAAGGTGTTAATGAATATTTTAAAAGGGAGTGATCCTTAGTTCCATAGGTGGACGCCGTTTCGAGATATCTCTATAAAGGTGGACCAGGGGTGAGCCTAGAATTTGTTTGTACAATATGGGTATCAAAAGAAAGGTGTTAATGAGTATTTTAAAAGGGAGTGACCCTTAGTTCCACAGGTGGACGCCGTTTAGAGATATCGCCATAAAGGTGGACCAGGGGTGACCATAGAATTTGTTTGTACAATATAGGTACCAAAAGAAAGGTGTTAATTAATATTTTAAAAGGGAGTGATCCTTAGTTCCATAGGTGGACGCCGTTTCGAGATATCTCCACAAAGGTGGACCAGGGGTGACCCCAGAATTTGTTTGTACAATATGGGTATCAAAAGAAAGGTGTTAATGAGTATTTTAAAAGCGAGTGACCCTTAGTTCCACAGGTGGACGCCGTTTAGAGATATCGCCATAAAGGTGGACCAGGGGTGACCATAGAATTTGTTTGTACAATATAGGTATCAAAAGAAAGGTGTTAATAAGTATTTTAAAAGGGAGTGACCCGTAGTTCCACAGGTGGGCGCCGTTTAGAGATATCGCCATAAAGGTGGACCAGGGGTGACTCTAAAATATGTTTGTACGATATGGGTATCAAATTAAAGGTATTAATGAGGGTTTTAAAAGGGAGTGGTGGTAGTTGTATAGGTGGTCGCCTTTTCGAGATATCGCCATAAAGGTGGACCAGTAGTGGAATTCACTAACTTTTTTAACGATATTTGCCATCGCTTTATTTGCGAATCGATAACTATAGCGATTTCGTTATTCAGTAACTATTTTGTATCGATATTCGTTAATCGACGATCAGCTGTGTTGTTAAATAAACGGCAAGTGAATTGGCTGTGTTAAAAATCACGAAATTTACATTTCTGAAAATTTTAGTTAAAAAAGAAAATCGGAGCTTTACTTAAATACCTTCAAACACAAAAAGCTGCTTTATTTATAAATCAAATGGCATTTGAGTACTTGGCATACGTTTTATCACAAGATGAAGAGTTACTGAGGCCATCGCCAGTGGATAGACGCCTTCTTAGAGAAGTAGATTACCCATTCCACCTGAATGCAACGGAGTTTCGAAAGCTGTACCGAATAACCCCAGACTTGGCTCATGATATTATTTCTCAACTTGATGGTCAATTAAGGGGTACAAGAATAACTGCGATATCAACAGAGAAACAGGTAAATCATGGAATTTCATATAAATTTCAATTGAACACTATTATAAAAATTTCAGGTTCTAACTGCTTTACGCTTCTTCGCAACTGGTTGTTATCAACGGCCCGTTGGAGAACAATGGGGCATATCAATGAGCCAGTCGTCTGTAAGCCGCTGTATACATCGCGTAACAGATGCTATCAACCATTCTTTGTTTTTCGATAAAGTAAAGTTTCCAATGACTCAAATAGAGCGGCAAGCTGCGAAAGAAATTTTTTCTGCGTCACCTGCACCATTTGTGGGAGGTACTATTGGGGCTATTGATTGCACTCATGTGTCGATCATGAGCTCCAGAAATCATGAAGAGGCATATGTAAATCACCATGGATACCATTCAATAAATGTACAAATGGTAAAAGCAATAATTCAAAGAAATGTATTATACTTTTTTGATTATAATATATTTTTATATACAGATTTGTGACCCCAACCTAAAGATATTGAATGCTAAATTTCCAGGAGCAAGGCACGATGCATTTATCTGGAGCTCCTCTGCAGTACGGAGAGTGATGCAGAGAAATTTTGAAAATGGTAGCCGCAACATGTTTTTGATAGGTAAGTGTGTTTAAAGCACTAAAATTTCCCAGAAACACAAAACTACTTGCAGGTGACTCTGGATACCCTTTAGAACCCTGGCTGATGACTCCTTTACCTAACCAACCAGAGGGGAGCCCAAAATTTCGGTACAATGAGGCATTGTGTAAAGCTCGGAACCCAGTCGAGAGACTTTTTGGTGTTCTCAAAGGAACATGGCGATGCCTATCACAGCAAAGGACTCTTTTGTATCATCCAGGATTTACTGGTAGAATAGTTAACGCATGCGCAGTGTTGCATAACATCCGATTAAGTGAACCCATACACGAGCCTGACACTGAATACTTAGATCAAAGCCCAAGTGATAGCAATGTTAATCAAGGCGCACCCTCTTCAATAGCGAAACGTGTTCAAGACCGACTTATTGCTAATTACTATACTTAAGTACAGACTTAACAAACTTATAAATAAATAAATCTACAGGAATGTAAAGCAAACATTTTGGTATTTTATTTTATATTTGGTCTACTTTGGTAGCGAAAACTTCCATCATACCGAACAGTCAAACTTAACAATATCATTTCAATAGAAACGAACTTCGTGTCCTTTAAAATTAAAATAATTACTTATGAGGTTTTAACACAGCTCAATTTTATACATAATACATTTATTTGAATGTAAAAAATTCATTCATTCGTTTACATAGATCGATTTCTTTTGGAAATTATTTTAAAAAATAGCTACTTTGGTAGTAAAAACTTCAATTAGGTATCGTCAAACTTAACAATATCACTATCAAACAATATCAATAACCTGCTAATCCCGGAGTTTCCATTAAAAAGTCCACCATTCGACTTAACTGCCCGGCTGTGGTACGGCTTCTCCTTTGATTGGTATTAATTGATGACGCCATTCTATTTTAATATGAGAAATTTGTTATGTCGAGAAATATGAAATTAATTCCGCATTTACTTACCTTTTGTTGATAACGCAAACTGTATCTCAAAACTTGCACAATAATAACTTTTAAAAGCAGTTATTATAGGGAATTTGTCTATTTTTGGCATTCCTTTTGTGCTTTTCGCATTTTTTAGGTTTCGTTAAGCTGTGCTGCCACCTTTCTACTATTTTAAATGTCATTTATTGCGAGTCGTTAAAACTAAGTTAGTGAATAGTACAATCGATAAGGCAAGCGACAAAATCGTTAATTAAAATCTCGACAAATCGCATCGTTATAAGTTAGTGAATTCCACTACAAGTGTGACTCTAGAATGCGTTTGTACAATATGGGTATCAAATGAAAGGTGTTAATGAGTATTTTAAAAGGGAGTGACCTTAGTTCTATTGGTGGACGCCATAAAGGTGGACCAGGGGTGACTCTAGAATGTGTTTGTACGATATGGGTATCAATTTAAAGGTATTAATAAGGGTATTAAAAGGGAGTGGTGGTAGTTGTATAGGTGGTCGCTTTTTCGAGATATCGCTATAAAGGTGGTCCAGGGGTGACTCTAGACTTTGTTTGTACGATATGGATATCAAATGAAAGATGTTAGTGAGTATTTTTAAAAGGGAGTGGGCCTTCGTTCTATAGGTGGACGCCTTTTCGAGATACCGCCATAAAGGTGGACCAGGGGTGACTCTAGAATGTGTTTGTTCGATATTGGTATCAAATTAAGGGTTTAAGGGTTGGTAGTAGTTGTATATGTGAAGTCGTTTTCCTGATATCGACCAAAATGTGGACCAGGGTGACCCAGAACATCATCTGTTGGATACCGCTAATTTATTTATATATGTAATACCTGCCAAGATTTCAAGGGTGTTTTATTTCGCCCTGCAGAACTTTTTGATTTTCTTCTACTTAATATGGTATGTGTCACAACCATTTTACAAAGTTTTTTCTAAAGTTATATTTCGCGTCAATAAACCAATCCAATTACCATGCTTCATGCCTTTTTTCGTATTTGGTATAGAATTATGCCATTTTTTTCATTTTTCGTAATTTTCGATATCGAAGAAGTGGGCGTGGTTATAGTCGGATTTCGTTCATTTTTTATACCAAGATAAAGTGAGTTCAGATAAGTACGTGAACTATGTTCAGTAAAGATATGTTGATTTTTGCTCAAGTTATCATGTTAACGGCCATGCGGAAGGACAGACGGACGACTGTGTATAAAAACTGGGCGTTGCTTCAACCGATTTCGCCCATTTTCACAGAAAACTGTTAACGTCGTAAAATCTATGCCCCTACCAAATTTCAAAGGATTTTTTCGACTTATGGCATTAAAAGTATCCTAGACAAACTAAATGAAAAAGGGCGGAGCCACTCCCATTTTGAAATTTTCTTTATTTTTTGTATTTTGTTGCATCATATTATTACTAGAGTTGAATGTTGAGATAATTTACTTATATACTGTAAAGATATCAAATTTTTTGTTAAAATTTTACTTTAAAAAAATTTTTTTTTAAAAGTGGGCGTGGTCCTTCTCCGGTTTTGCTTATATTTATTAAGCATACATATAGTAACAGGAGTAACGTTCCTGCCAAATTTCATCATGATATCTTCAACGACTGCCAAATTACAGCTTGCAAAAATTTTAAATTACCTTCTTTTAAAAGTGGGCGGTGTCACGCCCATTGTCCAAAATTTTACTAATTTTCTATTCTTCGTCATAAGTTCAACTCACCTACCAAATTTCATCGCTTTATCTGTCCTTGGTAATGAATTATTGCACTTTTTCGGTTTTTCGAAATTTTCGTTATCGAAAAGTGGGCGTGGTTATAGTCCGATATCGTTCATTTTAAATAGCGATCTGTGATGGGTGCTCAGGAACCTACATACCAAATTCCACCAAGATACCTCAAAATTTACTCAAGTTATCGTGTTAACGGACGGACGGACGGACGGAGGGACGGACATGGCTCAACCAAATTTTTTTTCGGTCCTGATGATTTTAATATATGGAAGCCTATATCTATCTCGATTCCTTTATACCTGTACAACCAACCGTTATCCAATCAAACTTAATATACTCTGTGAGCTCTGCTCAACTGAGTATAACAATTCAGCCTATCAAAACAAAATTCAGCGGAGAGTTTGCCCTTACTATAAGGAATGCTCTACGAAATTAGGTTAAGAAACATGCCGATAAAGGATTTTTAAAGGGATCGTGGACGAATAAAATAAGATTTATCTGTGCAAAAAAGATTTTTATATCAATTATGTTTCTTTCTCCAAGTGGAATTATAACAAAAAATAGGAAAAATTCTAATTTTTGAGAATGGGCGTGGCACCGCCTTGTTTTTTGACTAGGCAATTTTATATGTTTATGTATTCATGATACAAAGAGAGATTAACATTAGTAATAAAATTGGGAATACATATTTTCCTTATAGCTGAAAATATTTCTGGTCAAAATGAACGTGATCTGTTAAAGACCACGCCTACTTTTATATTAATGAAACTTAAAAGGGTCGTATACTAGAATAATTGTAGCAAAAAATGCTGTTGTATCAACGATATTTCACTTATAAAGTTTTATTGTAAGAGGAAATTGGAATAATTTTTTTTTTAAATGGGCGTAGCCACGTGCTATGTAGAAAATTAATATATCTGAAATAAGGTGCACAATTGAAGATCACGCTGAGTATATAATATTCGGTTACACCCGAACTTAACACACTTACTTGTTTTTATATACATTTTGTTCAACATTAAATTTCATTTGAAGATACAAAATTACGCACATGTTTCGTTAATTTTGCGATTTTGTATTTAAATATTTTTGAGCTGAAGAAGGAGCTGTGCAATGCAATCCAACATATTGTGGCGAATGTGAAAATCGCTATGCCGTTAGTAAATAATCACAACAACAAAAACAGCAAGAATGCACACTTATGTACATGTATACACTAAAGAAAGCAGCCACACTTATGTACATGGCAACGAAGAATATGCTATACGCATTACGAGCAGCTTGAAGCAGAGAGATTATTTCGCATACATATATGTAGCCGGCAGCTAAGATCAGAAGTTGTTACTCACACATGCACACGCATATGGCTAGAAGAAAAACATAAACTACAGATATACATGTATGTAGCTAACTAACCAAGCATGAGAGATACAACTGTTCTAGAAGGTGTGATCGTGAAACGTCTAGACCTCAGGAGAAATGGGCGAACGAGGTAATAAACGAGAGTATAAAAGCAGCGTAAGCAGAGGAATCAGTAATTAGTTTTGATTTAAGCACGCTATTAGTGAAGTATAATTGTGCAGAACTACTCCCAAATTAGTCTAAATAAAGACCATTTTGCAATACTGAATATTGGAGTTATTTATTCGACATTTCAGCGTTTCGAACATTAGAGGAGCAGAAATTTCCCAAAATTCGTTACAATATTGTGCGTAATCAGTGCTATTGGACAATTTCTTTACCTTCTTTGTGGATGGAGAATGACTCGGCATAATAAAAATCCTTTTATAGTTGGTGAAAATGCCGATTTTAATTTTCTGAGTTCTTTATCCTCCAACCCAGTCCTATGCTCTTTGTAGAAAATTACCACTTGCCAAACCATATAATGCTAATAAAAACATTGTAGTCCTACCAAATCTTAGACTCATATCCCACTTTTCAAACTTATACCACAGCTTACACAGTTGCTGGATGTATCCGATATATGCCCCGTATATGGTGAGGGGGTATTATATAAATTAATTTTTCAATGCCCTGAAAATCAAACTTCATCATTCTGTATCGAGGTTTAGCATACAACAATATCCCGTAAATAAGTTTGAGGTCTAAACTGCGCATCACATTTGAAAAGATGGCTTTTTTCGTGTGATATCTTTTCTAATGCAAGTCATATATTGGGTATTTCAGCCTTTAGTCTGGATAAGTAAGAGTTTAAATAAATAAATAAAGATCCAGATCCAAGTTTAGCAAGGGTGTAGCGATACTAATGTAAGAACTCGTTATTGAGCTATGAACAAGGTATGTTGAAGAGGATGAGGGGCTCCTCATCAACCAAAAACTTGCTTCGTCACAACAAGTTGTTGAAGGTCATTATGTCAAGCACTATGGACAAGATGGACCTATAACTGTGGAGCACACCACACAAGTGAAATTCTACCTGTCCCAAAATTATCCAATTCAAGGCTTTTAAGATAAGCTAGAACTACTTGAAGAATATTTGCAAGATTAAACTGGAAATGTGGTTGTTGCTGGAGATTTCAATGCTAGGCTGTCGAATTAGGAATGTCACATAATATCTCCAGAAGAAGGTTAGTGCTAGAAATGGCTGCACGGCTTGGATTGCTCATTCTGAGCACCGGTACGACCCCGACATTTTGCCGACATGGCTATGGACACTCGATACCTGATTTGACATATGTAAGTATCGGAAAACCTACTGTCCAACGCAGATGGATGGAGGGTGATGGAAGTTAATGACCCAGGGCAAAGTCAGACAGGGAGAATATCTCGTATGAAAACAAGATAGTACGCCCTTAAGGTTGAAGCTACAAAGTTCTCCGATGTTATCAAAGCGAGCGCCCGACAGATAGTCGACAGTGTCGAAGCGGTGAACGCTGCCCTTAAAGCGACCATAACAATGAAATTCAGCTTGCGACAGCAAGAGACCAATTCCCATCATAATCAATATGTAGGTTGGGGAAGAACAAGTACAAACACGCAGCTCCACGAAGTACGGGTGAGGCTAGATAGCAAGCTTGCCTTCTCGGAACAGTTTCAAGGAACCCACAAAGACACTGCGCAGACCTAAGGTGATTAATGGCAAACATAGGCAGGCCAATGGTATGTATAAAAAGCTGGAGAAATTTGGGCGGATGTAATTAAATTCCCAGAAGAAGTACGCAGAGATGTTGCTGCCGTAGGGAATATCTCCACAGAGTGGGCAAGGTTGAAAATCTAAATTGTTAATGCTGTGGGCTCATAGGCAACGCACTCCATACATTTTTCGAATAAGAGCACTTCGCACAGTAACGGAGAAGAATGGAAGTAACATTAAGCGACCCATCCCCGGGGTGTGTCATCAATAAGATGACCTGCGGAAGTGACAGGTGGGACATGGTTAGCAGACACGCAATGGATATTCTCCTCGCCAAACAACAGGATCGCTGCTAGGCCCAATAACGTGAGAGTACCGAAAAGGCTAACGACGCGCGCTTCTGCACCCGAAGTTATGCTAATGAGGTCCCAATGCTCAGACCGTGGGATGTTAGGTTTTTTTTGGTCTGCAGCAAAACTTCGATTTCGTTATGCGAAAGGTCCAAAAGAAAGGAATTCACGTTTTTCATGAATTGTTGTAAATTTCGTAAGGCACGAATTTCGGCAGGTAGTGCATTAAAAAGTTTTCTAGATACTATCGTATAAAACTTGCATGAGTGTGTGGTTCGCGAGGAAGGTACACCTACTGCAGGATTTGAGTTTGTTCTTAGATTATAGGTTTCCTATCTCATACTATGTAGGTATCAAGAGTAGCGCCTCCCCAGCAGCTGATGGCATACATTAGTTTCGAATTAAATAAAACATAATAGACCGTTTTAAGAGTAGAGTTAGAGCAGCAACTTTTGATGATAAAAACAAAGTAAAGAATATTGGAGATATTGTTTAAGACGGGATATGTGACAGCCCCAATTTATATCCTGATCGACAGTTACTCCTAGGTATTGGAAGTTCTCAATAGTATCAATTATGAAACAGTTGCTGCTACAAGTAGCAAGCCGATCAAATTTACCGGACAGGAACTTTTTGCACAAGTGCTCGTGAAGTGCAAAGCGTTCACAAATCGCGGAATGAAAAGTAATATTTACATCTGCAGATTTTCTTGCATTCAAACTAAAAAGCATAAGCTTGGTTTTATTGCTGACCACGAGCTTATGTTTAGCAAACCAGGACCTTAAAATATGTGTGTGGTCTATGTTGCTTACCAGATTAAAAGTATTCGAGGACCCATGGGCTATAGCAAAATCATCTGCAAATGCAGTGATCTTTCCCAAGAAAGGCATTTAGAAAATTGAATTAACATATCGTTGGTCCAATGCCAAAGTCACGAATGTGCATATTTCATATTTTGAGAAAAACGCGAAAGACATTCTTAAATATAGAGATTTAATTAATAGAGATTTAATTTTGTATTTTTCAACCACTCTTGGAAGGTTTACTTTTGTAAGCCACTAAGTAATATTAATTGAAAAATAATTTTAAATTTTTTTTTTTTTTTAAAATGTACATCTGTTGTTTTGGCTTTTCAAAATTTGACATATATAATATTTCGTTAAAACAAAAATGGTACATTCGTGACTTTGGAATTGTACCGACGATATACTAAAAATAAAATTGGACCAAGCACAGAACCCTGTGGAACGCCAATTTTTTTGGATTAGAATTTCTTAGAACACCGTTGATTCTAACGCGTTGTTTCCTACCACTAAGATAAGATAAAAAGCATTTATTCATGAATCCGCGAAACCCGGCATAATAAATGCTTTGGCGGTGTCCACAAATAGACTCGCGAAATCTTTTTTCTTGTCCAATTCCCGATAGATGAAGGAACAGTACTCCTCTGTTGAGCGGCCAGTTCTAAACCCAAACTGGGCAGGACTAAAAAAGGACTTTCTTTTAAAAAATAGCAAAATACGCCTTTTAACAGCCCTCTCAAAAACCTTATAAATAGATGGCAGTAAAGTAATCGGCCTGTAGTTATTTTTGTCTTATTACCCTTTTTCAACAAATGAATAGTAATTGCGCATTTCAAATCTTCGGTGAAAGTTCATGAATAAATGCTAGCATTAAAAAGATGCTTCAAAACGTCCAATAGATTAAGCCGGAGTTGCTTTTGTTTCTTATTATAATCAGGATCTGTAGTGGGTAGCCCACCAAGAGTTCTACACTCATAGAAGCTTGCTGCTACTGAGTGTAGCACCGAAGCTTAACATCTTAAATGAATCTGCAGATCCCAAGTTTTCGAGAAATCTAGTCACTATGTAAGCAAAATTTATAGAACTTAAAAGCAAAGTGCTGACGGTAAAGTCAAAGAGTACGAAATAAGAATTACTCTCGAAATAACACGAAAAGCCCAAGCTCCACAATTTTTGGATGATGTGCAATGACCAAGTGTTGCTCTTATGGCCGGAATATTCAAATATATGCGAGCAAAATCGAGAGCCCGCTATTTTACGTTGATTATACAAATTAGGTCTGCACTTATAGCGTGTTATACACATTTAGTAGACCTGTAAAAAAAAAAGTACCAATACAAGTACAAGTATCAGTACCTCAGTACTTCGAAAAATGAGTACAAGTATAAGAATCGAAGTACTTGTACTTGAATTGTTGAAGTACAAGTAAAGTAGTTGTAAGCAGGCCCGACGAGGGGGGATGGGGGGATCCCCCCCCCCCCCACCAGGGTTTCTCAGGGGGCCCGCGATTTAGAGGTACTAAGATCTTTTTTTTTAATTCAGGAGAGTCTTTAGTTGTTCCATGTGCAAATTTTAAGCCGAATTTCAAAAGCAACGAATATTAATAATGCTTTTTTGCCTGGGCCTGAAGAGACAATAAAAACATCAAATAGAAATCTATGTTTACATGAATCCGAAATCGTAAAGTTTTCGTGGTGACATTGATGAAGAAGGTTCATCTTCAAAAAGTCTTCCAACAATACCACCAACTCTGTATCAAAGTCCAGATTATTTAAACGGCTTCGACATCGGTACCGTGGATAATGCGTTTTTGCGATCTGAAGAAGTCAACGAAATAATTCGTCGAAGTCATCTAAAGTGTCCTGTTATTTTTCCACGTGATTGTCATAACGAGGCATTACCAACCTCGTTGTTAAACAGAATCTTGCCAAATAGAGAGAAAGTGGAGCGTGAATGGTTAGTGTAGAGTGCCAGTAGCAATGCTTTTTATTGCCTACCAGTCGTCTGTTAGGCACCAATACTTTAAATCGACCTAAAATTTGTTGTCATGGCGGATATTCGAAATTACAGGTATGGAAGAAGCTATACGATAAACCGCCATCACACGAAAATACTCACGATCACATTAGATGTTATATTCAATGGCGATGTTTACAAAATCTAATTCAAAAGGAGGCTACAATTGATACACCTATCAATGAACAGCTAATCACTGAAACTCAAGGGTGGAGACAAATTTTATATAGAATTTTGGACACTATTTTATTTTTGGGTGAAAGAGTCCTAGCTTTCGAAGGCGAAACGATGGATATTTTTTGGGCATCTAAGATATCATAAGCCCTTACGATCCGACACTTAGAGATCATTTGGAGAAAGTTAGGATTTCACAACAGCAGCACAAACGTTTACAATTCACTATCTTTCCCCAGACATTCAGAACGAGTTTATAGAAATTTGTGCAAAGCACGTGAGGGAAACTATATTAGATCAAGGCAAGAAAGCAAAGTATTTTGCCATTATCGTTGATGCTACACCTGATGCTAGTTACGTTGATTACGTTCATTTTGGGCTAACTCCATTTCAATTCGAAAGCAACAAATTTTACAATTCAAGAACGGTTTTTGGCTTTCTTAAATTGTAACCAAAAAACTGCTTAGAAAATCGCTGATCTAGTTTACCATAATTGATTGAAGATTGTCGTGCAGAAGGGTACGATAACGGCGCCAATATGAAAGGAGCTTACAATGGAGCAGTACGGCACATTCTCGACAAAATCTCAAATGCTGATTACTCACCTTGTGCAACCCACAGTCTCAATTTATGGGGTGTTGATGCTGCAGAATGTTGTACGGCTGCAATTACTTTCTTCGGAGTTGTACAAAAATGTTTTACTATTTTCAGCAGCACTCCACAACGATGGGACATCCTAAAAAAAAAATGTACCGAGCTCTCTTCATAGTCTTTCAGCCAAAAAGCCGAATTTGAATGCCTAAGAATACAGCGATGTTACCTTAATGGTGCTGTGTTACCTTAGCGTACCGGATCTGTATCCAACACATCGATAACACTCCCCAAAGACTTCGGGGAGTAACTTTATCGCAACAACAACAACAACAACCGGCATTCTGAAGTACATCAACAAGTTCGAATGTATCTTGGTGTCCTCAATTTTGTTCAAAATACTGACTATCATTAATGAAACATAGGTGGTCCTCCACGCTGGAGACGCCACCATAGATGTTGAAGTTCTATATCTATATGCCTTATTAGCTGATTTGAAGTTGATCAGGAACTAATGGGAAAAAATATGAAACGAATGCAAAACAGATGCTATTCAATTGTATATCTCGCAAAAGTTTCCTCACATTCGAAAGAGAAACCCCATAAGAGGTTCTGACAATAATTTAAATGAGCTGATTTCGGATGATTCAGAGTCTGATTTTAAAAACAATACATTCCTGGTGATCGTTGATTCGGTAATCACTGGCATTACTGAACGATGTGCAGCTATGAGAAATTTGAGCGAGACGTTTTGCTTTTTGTGGCAATTTGAAGGCATGGATGAAACTACGGTTCGGGCGAGCGCAGCAAAATTTACAAAACTTACAAAAAATACAAGTCGGACATTTCTCAAAGCTTTGAATATGAAATAATTCACTTGAAACACATTTACGAAGCAAATTTTGATAAAGCTTTGTCACCACTGGAATTGCTAACTACCGTCTACATATGTTCCAAATCTGTACACGATTTTCCCCAACATTTGTGTTGCTTTATGTATCTTTTGCGCTATACCTGTCACTGTAGCTAGTGCAGAATGTTCCTTCAGCATCCTTTCAAGAATCAAAAACTTTCATAGATGGTGTTCATCTCAAGAGCGAGTTTCAGGACTTGCCACGCTTTGTGTCGAATCCGTTTTGGCAAGACAGTTAAATTTTGATATTGTAATAAAAAGTTTGCAGCGAAAAAAGCAAGTAAAGCCACTCTGTGATATCCGAATTTTCTATATTGAATAATTAAAATTCATAATCATCATTAAATTTATCAGAAATGTATTAAAACGTTACCAAATAACTAGAAAATATTATTTGAAACAATATGTGGCTGTTAAAAGAGAATTTTGTTTCTACGTTATAATAAAAAAGTATACATTGTAAATATTTTGTGTTAATTTTATTGTCAGCTCTTAGTATAAAATAATTTAGTTGATGTGGCAAAAAATTTTTTTGATGCAATCCATCAATTATGATTCATGAATGAGACGTCATTAATTCAAGTTAATCAAATGTGTTAGTGGATTTTTTATAGCGGACCCGTAAATTGTTTAGTCCCGGGCCCGGATTTTTTTCTACGGCCCTGGTTGTAAGTACTTTCGAAGTACTTTGACAAGTATTGAACGGTTTTGAAGCGGATCAAGTAATATTTTAAAAAAGTCAGCTCAACTACTCATCGAAACGGTATTTTCCACAAATATTAGATCTTTTATGATATTAAAATTTTTTGTTAATCATTCGCTAATGTAGTCGTTAATTTTGAACGTCTCATCACCTTTCGCGAAGATCCTTTCAACATTTGTTGGAATGATTCCCTATCCACATTTCAGAGTGGTGAAACTCATCACTTTGTCATCAAACCTCTTCCCACCTAATGAAATTGTTGTACGTCTAAAATCCTTACAAGTTATATCAAGTACTACATTGTCCACCACAGATATGTACAAAATTGTTATCACTGAAGCAACTCGTCACGCAAAAACACACATGGAGATCGAATTTGGAAATCCCAGGCCACCGATGCACAAAGAATTTATTTATTTTTTGACTTTAAAACTCCTTTAATACCTTACTCTTTACCTTTGTATGTATTTATGAAAATGATATATTTATTAACCCTCAATTTTTATACTCAGCTGAGCAGAGCTCAGAGAGTATATTAACTTTGTTCGCATAAAAATAATCCGTAACGGCATAAACTAATCGAGATAGATATAGACTTCTATAAAATGATCTAGGTGAAAAAAGAAATTCATATAGCCATGTCCGTCCGTCCGTCCGTCTGTAAACACGATAACTTGAGTAAGTTTTGAGGTATCTTGATGAAATTTGGTATATAGGTTCCTGGGCGCTCATCTCAGATCGCTGTTTAAAATGAACGAAATCGGACTACAACCACGCCCACTTTTTCGATATCGAAAATTTCGAAAAACCGAAAAAGTGCGATAATTCATTACCAAAGGCGGATAAAGCCATGAAACTTGGTAGGTGCGTTGACCTGATGACGCAAAATAGACAATTAAAAAAATTTGGATAACGGGCGTGGCACCGCCCACTTTTAAAATAAGGTAATTTAAAAGTTTTTCAAGCTGTAATTTGGCAGTCGTTGAAGATATCATGATGAAATTTAGTAGGCATGTTACTCCTATTACTGTATGCGTGCTAAATAAAAATTAGCAAAATCGTATGACGAACATGCCCACTTTTAAAAAAAAATTTTTTTCAAAGTCAAATTTTAACAAAAAATTTAATATCTTTACAATGTAAAAGTAAATTATGTCAACATTCGACTCCAGTAATGATATGGTGCAACAAAATACAAAGATAAAAGATAATTTCAAAATGGGCGTAACTCCGCGCCTTTTCATTTAATTCGTCTAGAATACTTTTAATGCCATAAGTCGAACAAAAATTTACCAATCCTTGTGAAATTTGGCAGGGACATAGAATCTATAACGATAACTGTTTTCTGTGAAAATGGGTGAAATCGGTTGAACCCACGCCCAGTTTTTATACACTGTCGACGGTCTGTCCTTCCTCTCGGCCGTTAACACGGTAACTTGCACAAAAAACGATATATCTTAACTAGACTTAGTTCACGTACTTATCTGAAGTCACTTTATCTTGGTACGAAATATGGCCGAAATCCGACTATGACTACGCCCATTTTTCCGATATCGAAAATTACGAAAAATGAAAAAAATGCCATAATTCTGTACCAAATATGAAAAAAGAGATGAAACATGGTAATTGGATTGGTTTATTGACGCAAAATATAACTTTAGAAAAAACTTTGTAAAATGGGTGTGACACCTACCATATTAAGTAGAAGAAAATGAAAAAGTTCTGTAGGGCGGAATCAAAAGCCCTTGGAATATTGGCAGGAATACTGTTCGTGGTATGACATATATAAATAAATTAGCGGTATCCGACAGAAGATGTTCTGGGTCACCCTGGTCCACATTTTGTTCGATATCTCGAAAACGCCTTCACATATACAACTAAGGGCTACTCCCTTTTAAAACCCTCATTAATACTTTTAATTTGATATCCATATCGTACAAACACATTCTAGAGTCACCCCTGGTCCAACCTTATTGCGATATCTCGAAAAGGCGTCCACCTATAGAACTAAGGCCCACTACGTTATAAATAATCTTTAACACCTTTCATTTGATACACATGTCATACAAACACATTCCAGTGTTACCCTAGATTCATTTTGCTAAATGGTGATTTTCCCTTATTTTGTCTCCAAAGCTCTCAGCTGAGTATGTAATGTTCGGTTACACCCGAACTTAGCCTTCCTTACTTGTTTTAAATAGATGAGGTATTCGAAGAAAAAGGCCATGCTCAACTCTTACGATCACCTAACTTTGACAAAATGGTTGAAGTAGAGTTTTACAGGTATCGTAATTGTACATCCAAAGATTTCAATATACTTCAGGGTTATCCTCTTATGAAGAACTTATCAATCAAAATGAATACGCCCTTAGATTCCTCCGCCCCTTTAGATTTATTTTACTTAGCAGGCTTGTTTATAGTCCTAGAAGGCAATCAATGACGAACTTTTCGTTTGAAATGCTAGTACTAATGAAGGCAAGCACAAAACTGCTTTAATATTTTTATCTGTTGTAAAATTTATACTTATTTAATACGTTGTTTTACTTCTTGTTCCTTTCTAATATGAATGTTACTCATATTCAATAAAAATTTTATAGCAGCTGTACATTTTGATTTTCCATGTATGAATCAAACTGACATATTTTATCACAAAATATACTTTCGTGTACTTGCAAGTATTTCGTAAGTATATCTACTTGTACTTTCGGATTCAAAGTACAAGTACTGTAATACTTATACTTTGTACTTAGATTTGAATTACTGGAGTACTTGTACTTTTTTGGTACGAGTACAAGTATGTACTCAGTACTTTATGGTCTGACATTTAGTTTTCCTCTCTTTACACTCATTCACCTGCTCAAGAAGACATTTTATCGCACATTTGCATTTCAAGTAATGATAAATTCTTCGAAAAACATTATTTTTACAAATCCACTCAGATATAAATAATACTAAGATATACAAATTGCTTAATGAGATAATAAGGAAAGAGGGAATATGAAGTGGTAGAAAGAGATTAGCAGTAGGAGGAAGTAAAAATACTATGATGAGCGTTGAATAGTACCAGCAATTCAAAAAAGATTTCGACGTAAAAAGTTTTTGTTTGTATGCAAGGAATAAACAAAACAACAAACTTTCATAATTTGAAGCGCCCATAGCAGCAGCAGCAGCAGCAAAAGTCCTAAAGTTGCTAAGAGCCACTACAACGCTTTTTACTGGTTGTTGACAGACATTTATTGACGTGTGCCTTGGGAACACCTGCGTAATGTCTGCAAAATCGCTGATAAGCTTAATAAGCATACTAACTTTAAATTTTATTATATTCTTGTATGCATAAAAGTTCATGTTGAGGTGTATGAATATATTTTTCTTGATTCTTAAGTTTAACGTGTAAAATTTTGATGTCGCAATGAATTTGCAAATATTAAATTGATATTTATATATAAATATATTTTAAGAAGTTTGAAATTATGCAACTTGAAAATTGATAAACACAAAATTTTACTTTATTTATACATTCAATGCAATGTATCAGATAAAATCATGAATATACTTTATATGTTGATGATTCTTAAACAACGCGCAGTAAAGTGAGCTGAAAATGTGGGAAAGACTTTTTTTAAGATTTTTATTTTTTAGTTATCCGTATCAATTCGCTTGAGCTGCTAGCCATCAGTAACAAAGCCAGCAAACTTTACCGAATTCGGCGACAGACAGTAGGTTTTAAGCCCTTGGCAAATTGCTGTACGAACAAAAACGGCGACCTTGTAACCGATGTCCAGAGAGTACTTAGATTATGAAGGGAATACTTTTCTGCTCTCCCAAATTAAGACAGAGATAATGAACTCGATTCAGAAATCGATGATGATGAAACTTATATCTCTCCACCCGCTTATAACGAAGTCAGAATAGTAATAACCAGATTAAAAAACAACAAGGTCGCGGGCACTGGTGGATTGCCTGGGGAGATATTCAAATACGGTGTAGTTGGTAAGGCGCATGCATCAGCTTCTTCGCAAAATATGGGCGGACGAGTGCATGTCCGATTATTGGAATCTAAGCGTACTTTCCTCAGTCCTCAAGAAGGAGGATACTGCAAACTGCACCAACTATTGCGGAATCAGCCTTCTTAATACAGCACATAAGGTCGTGTCAAACGTATTGTGCGTTAGCTTGAAGCCTACCAAGAATCGGCTGAATGAACCTTAGCAGTGTTGCTTCGAACCTTTTAAATCTACTTTTCACCAGATTTTCACTATGCGAAAAAAAATGCGAAAAAAGAATTAAAACACAGCACCTCTTCGTGGATTTAAAAGCCGTCTACGACTGCTCGAAAAGGAGCTGCCTAAATGCCACTATATCTGAATTTGGTTTCCCCCCAGAACTTATACGATCCTGCGTCTTGGCAACAACGCCATTATTGGCAGCCATACGTTCGAAATAGTAAATAACTTCTTCGTTAGAAAAACAGCATTAGCAATGAATTTAGCTTTGATATATATTGAAGAATCACTTTTGCAAATAAGTGCGTTATTGGACCTTGTAGGCAATTGAAAACTAAAGTCCTCTCTGGGAAAATGAAAATCATGCTCTACAAATAACTTATAGTACCGGTCCTGCATTATGGTGAGGATGCATGTACATATTTATGGACTTCTATCAGCGGCGAGGACCGAAGAAAATTTAACGATGGGATGTACGAGCTTTACACAGACATTAACATAAAAAAAATGTAAGGCGCGATAACCTCCATAGAGATTTTGGGCCGAGCTTCTCTTCCAATTTGCGTCGTGCTCCTTTTAATTTTTCCTACAAATTGGCGGAACGGGACCTACTTCTTTTAAACCGACTACGAACGGCATATGTAAGGCAGATGCGTTTTCACTGAGAGCTTTTCATGGCAGAAATACACTCGGAGTGCTTGCCAAACTCTGCCGATGGCGGCCCCGCTTAGAAAAAATTTCCTTCTAATTGAAAAAACTTGTTTCTAAAATTTTGATGTTGCTTTGCCCGGGTCGTTTATCTAGAATCTTCAGTGTGGAAGGCGGAGCACGCTACCATTACACCACGGCAACCGCCATCAACATAGTCAATCGAATTAAGCCGCAGCAGCTACGCTGGCTATGCGAATGAAAGTTGACGATTCTGCTAAGAAATAATTTTTTTTCGGAATATGCCAATGGAAGCAGAGGAAGAGGGCGGCCCCCTCTTCGTTGGAAGGAGCAGCTGTAAAACGGTTTAAATTCCCTTGGTGTGATCCATTGGCGCCCGTAAATGCAGCGAATAAGCGACTTGCGCACCTTGTTGGATAGCATTAACCATTTAAACGGTTAGGCGCCAACTGAGTAAGTAATCGAGCTACTGGATATGCTCGCTAAACCGGTGTCTAGAGCTTCTATTTTCATAGCTGATTCTCTTTTCTTAAACACATCTAAACCTCCCTGGTTTAAATCTTAAATCGTATGTTTATCTTAGCGGCTTTCATCGGGTGTTTTTTTTTTTATACTCAGTTGAGCAGAGCTCCCAGAGTATATTAAGTTTGATTGGATAACGGTTGGTTGTACATATATAAAGATATCGAGATAGATATAGATTTCCATATATCAAAATAATCAGGATCGAAAAAAAATTTGATTGAGCCATGTCCGTCCGTCCATTAACACGATAACTTGAGTAAATTTTGAGGTATCTTGATGAAACTTGGTATATAGGTTCCTGAGCACTCATCTCAGATCGCTATTTAAAATGAACGATATCGGACTATAACTACGCCCACTTTTTCGATATCGAAAATTTCGAAAAACCGAAAAAGTGCGATAATTCATTACAAAAAACCGATAAAGCGACGAAACTTGGTAGATGAGTTGAGCTTATGACGCAGAATAGAAAACTAGTAAAATTTTGGACAATGGGCGTGGCGCCGCCCACTTTTAAAAGAAGGTAATTTAAAATTTTTGCAAGATGTAATTTGGCAGTCGTTGAAGATATCATGATGAAATTTGTCAGGAACGTTACTATATGTACGCTTAATAAAAATTAGCAAACTCGGGGAAGGACCACGCCCACTTAAAAAAAAAATTTTTAAAGTAAAATTTTTACAAAAAATTTAATATCTTTACAGTATATAAGTAAATTATGTCAACATTCAATTCCAGTAATGATATAGTGCAACAAAATACAAAAATAAAAGAAAATTTCAAAATGGGCGTGGCTCCGCCCTTTTTCATTTAATTTGTCTAGGATACTTTTAACGCCATAAGTCGAACAAAAATCAACCAATCCTTTTGAAATTTGGTAGGGGAATAGACTTTACGACGTTAACTGTTTTCTGAGAAAATGGGCGAAATCGGTTGATGCCACGCCCAGTTTTTATACACAGTCGTTCGTCCGTCCGTCCGTCTGTCCGTTAACACGATAACTTGAGTAAATTTTGAGGTATCTTCATGAAATTTGGTATGCATATTCCTGGACACTAATCTCAGATCGCTATTTAAAACGAACGATATCGGACAATAACCACGCCCAATTTTTCGATATCGAAAGTTTCGAAAAATTAAAAAAAGTGCGATAATTCATTACCAAATACGCATTAAGCGATGAAACTTGGTAGGTGAGTTGAGCTTATGACGCAGAATAGAAAACTAGTAAAATTTTGGATATTGGGCGTGGCACCGCCCACTTTTAAATGAAGGTAATTTAGAAGTTTTGCAAGCTGTAATTTGGCAGTCGTTAAAGATATCATAATGAAATTTGGCAGGAACATTACTCTTATTACTTTATGTCTGCCTAATAAAAATTAGCAAAATCGGAGAACGACCACGCCCACTTTTTAAAAATTTTTTTTTTTAAATTCAAATTTTAAAAGAAAAGTTAATATCTTTACAGCATATAAGTAAATTACGCCAACATTCAACTCCAGTAATGATATGGTACAACAAAATACAAAAATAAAAGAAAATTTCAAAATGGGCGTGGCTCCGCCCTTTTTCATTTAATTTGTCTAGGATGCTTTTAATGCCATAAGTCGAACAAAAATTGACCAATCCTTGTGAAATTTGGTAGAGGCTTAGCTCCTAGGACGATAACTGTTTTCTGTGAAAAAGGGCGAAATCGGTTGAAGCTACGCCCAGTTTTTATACACAGTCGACCGTCTGTCCTTCCGCATGGCCGTTAACACGATAACTTGAGCAAAAATCGATATATCTTTACTAAACTCAGTTCACATACTTATCTGAACTCACTTTGTATTGTTGTAAAAAATGGCCGAAATGCGACTATGACCACGCCCACTTTTTCGATATCGAAAATTACGAAAAATGAAAAAAGTGCCATAATTATATACCAAATACGAAAAAGGGATGAAACATGGTAAGGTAATTGGATTGTTTTATTGACGCGAAATATAACTTTATAAAAAAACTTGGTAAAATGGGTGTGACACGTACCATATTAAGTAGAAGAAAATGAAAAATTTCTGCAGGGCCAAATCAAAAGCCCTTGGAATCTTTGCAGGAATACTATTCGTGGTATTGCATATATAAATAAATTAGCGGTACCCAAGAAATGATGTTCTGGGTCACCCTGGTCCACATTTTGGTCAATATCGAAAATGCCTTCACATATACAACCAAGGGCCACTCCCTTTTAAAAACCTTTATTCCTTTAATTTGATACCCATATCGTACAAACACATTCTAGAGTCACCCCTGGTGCACCTTTATGGCGATATCTCGAAAAGGCGTCCACCTATAGAACTAAGGCCCACTCCCTTTTAAAATACTCATTAACACCTTTCATTTGATACCCATATCGTACAAACGCATTCTAGAATTAACCCTGGTCCACCTTTATAACAATATCTCGAAAAGGCGTCCACCTATAGAACTAAGGCCCATTCCCCTTTGAAATACTCATTAACACCTTTCATTTGATACCCATATCGTACAAACAAATTCTAGAGTCACCCCTGGTCCGCCTTTATGGGGATATCTCGAAAAGGCGTCCACCCATAGGCTTAAGGCCCACTCCCTTTTAAAACACTCATTAACACCTTTCATTTGATACCCATATCGTACAAACAAATTCTAGAATCACCCCTGGTCCGCCTTTATGGCGATATCTCGAAAAGGCGTCCACCTAGAGAACTAAGGCGAACTCCCTTTAAAAATACTTTTTATACCCAGCTGTACTTGTACACAGGGTATTATAACTTTGAGTGGATAACGGTTGGTTATTAATCATAAATCTGAAATCGTTTACTATAAGGAATGCTTTGAAAAAAAATTAACAAAATCGGTTAAGGACCACGCCCACTTTTATGTAAAAGATTTTTAAAAGGGTTGTAGATGAAAATAATAAGCTATATCTTAGCGAAAAAGAGCTTTATATCAATAACATTTGAATTTCTAAATTGAATTATTACATTAAATTGGAAAACACTAAAATTTTAGAAAATGGATGTGACATCGCTCCTTTTTTGTCTAAGCACTTTTCAATATTTCGGAGCCATATCTCGAAGAAAAATAAACATATCCTAACAAAATTGGGTACGCATATTTTCCTAATAGCAGGAAATATTTCTAGTAAAAATGGATAAGATTGGTTAAAGACCACGCCCACTTTTATATAAATTACTTTAAAAAGGGTCGTAGGCAAAAATAATAAGTTTAATCTTAGCGAAAAATAGTCAATATAACAAGAAATGAGACAAAATTTAAATCTTGAAAAATGGACGTGGCACTGCCCCTTTTTATACTCAGTTGAGCAGAGCTCACAGAGTATATTAAGTTTGATTGGATAACGGTTGGTTGTACATATATAAAGGAATCGAGATAGATATAGACTTCCATATATCAAAATAATCAGGATCGAAAAAAAATGTGATTGAGCCATGTCCGTCCGTCCGTCCGACCGTTAACACGATAATAAATAAATAAAATAAATGTAAGGCGCGATAACCTCCGAAGAGATCCAAGGCCGAGCTTCTCTTCCAATTTGCGTCGTGCTCCTCTTGATTTTTCCCTACAAATTGGCCGGACGGGACCTACATGTTTTATGCCGACTCCGAACGGCATCTGCAAGGCAGATGAGTTTTCACTGAGAGCTTTTCATGGCAGAAATACAATCGGAGCGCTTGCCAGACACTGCCGAGGGGCGACCCCGCTTAGAAAAATTTTCTTCTAATTGAAAAATCTTATTTCTAAAATTTTGATGTTGCTTTGCCCGGGAGTTGAACCCAGGGCATACGGTGTGATAGGCGGAGCACGCTACCATCACACCACGATAACTTGAGTAAAATTTGAGGTATCTTAATGAAATTTGGTATGCAGGTTCCTGAGCACTCATCTCAGATCGCTATTTAAAATGAACGATATCGGACTATAACCACGCCCACTTTTTCGATATCGAAAATTTCGAAAAACCGAAAAAGTACGATAATTCATTACAAAAGATAGCTAAAGCGACGAAGCTTTGTAGATGAGTTGAACTTATGACGCAGAATAGAAAATTGGTAAAATTTTGGACAATGGGCGTGGCACCGCCCACTTTTAAAATAAGGTAATTTAAAACTTTTGCAAGCTGTAATTTGGCAGTCGTTGAAGATATCATGATGAAATTTGGCAGGAACGTTACTCCTATTACTATATGTACGCTTAAAAAAAATTAGCAAAATCGGAGAAGCACCACACCCACTTTTAAAAAAAAATTTTTTTTAAAGTAAAATTTTAACAAAAAATTTTATATCTTTACAGTATATAAGTAAATTATGTCAAGATTCAACTCCAGTAATGATATGGTGCACCAAAATACAAAAATAAAAGAAAATTTAAAAATGGGCGTGGCTCCGCCCTTTTTCATTTAATTTGTCTAGGATACTTTTAACGCCATAAGTCGAACAAAAATTAACCAATCCTTTTGAAATTTGGTAGGGGCATAGATTTTATGACGTTAACTGTTTTGTGTGAAAATGGGCGAAATCGGTTGATGCCACGCCCAGTTTTTATACACAGTCGTCCGTCTGTCCTTCCGCATGGCCGTTAACACGATAACTTGAGCAAAAATCGACATATCTTTAATGAACTTAGTTCACGTGCTTACCTGAACTCACTTTATCTTGGTATGAAAAATGAACGAAATCCGACTATGACCACGCACACTTTTTCGATATCGCAAATTACGAACAATGAAAAATGCCATAATTCTATACCAAATACGAAAAAAGGGATGAACCATGGTAAGGTAATTGTATTGTTTTATTGACGCGAAATATAACTTTAGAAAAAACTATATAAAATGGTTGTGACACCTACCATATTAAGTAGAAGAAAATGAAAAAGTTCTGCAGGGCGAAATAAAAAAACCCTAAAAATCTTGGCAGGTATTACATATATAAATAAATTAGCGATATCCAACAGATGATGTTCTGGGTCACCCTGGCCCATATTTTGGTCGATATCTGGAAAACGCCTTCACATATACAACTAAAGGCCACTCCCTATTAAAACCCTCATTAATACCTTTAATTTGATACCCATATCGTACAAACATATTCTAAAGTCGCCCCTGGTCCACCTTTATGGCGATATCTCGAAAAGGCGAACACCTATAGAACGAAGGCCCACTCCCTTTTAAAAATACTCATTAACACCTTTCATTTGATACCCATATCGTACAAACAAAGTCTAGAGTCACCCCTGGCCCACCTTTATTGCGATACCTTGAAAAGGCGAACACCTATAGAACTAAGGCCCACTCCCTTTTAAAATACTCTTTAACTACTTTCGTTTGATACCCATATTGCACAAACGAATTCTAGACTCACCCCTGGCCCACCTTTATGGCGATATCTCGAAACGGCGTCCACCTATGGAAGTAAGGATTATTCCCTTTTAAAATACTCATTAATACCTCTAATTTGATACTCATATCGTACAAACATATTCTAGAGTCACCCCTGGTCCACCTTTATGGCGATATCTTGAAAATGCGACCACCTATATAACAACCACCACTCACTTTTAAAACCCTCATTAATACCTTTAATTTGATACCATATTGTACAAACATATTCTAGAGTCACCCCTGGTCCACCTTTATGGCGATATTTCAAAACGGCGTCCACCTATAGAACTAAGGCCCACTCCCTTTTAAAATACTCATTAACACCTTTCGTTTGATGCCCATATTGTACAAACGAATTCTAGGGTTACCCCTGGTCCACCTTTATGGCGATATCTCGAAACGGCGTCCACCTATGGAACTAAGGATTACTCCCTTTTAAAATACTCATTAACACCTTTCTTTTGATACCCATATTGTACAAACAAATTCTAGAGTCACCCCTGGCCCACCTTTATGGCGATATCTCGAAAACGCGACCACCTATACAACAACAACCACTCCCTTTTAAAACCCTCATTAATACCTTTAATTTGATACTCATATCGTAAAAACATATTCTAGAATCACCCCTGGTCCACCTTTATGGCGATATTTCGAAACGGCGTCCACCTATAGAACTAAGGCCTACACCCTTTTAAAATACTCATTAAAACCTTTCGTTTGATGCCCATATTGTACAAACGAATTCTAGGGTCACCCCTGGTCCACCTTTATGGCGATATCTCGAAACGGCGTCCACCTATGGAACTAAGGATTACTCCCTTTTAAAATACTCATTAACACCTTTCTTTTGATACCCATATTGTACAAACAAATTCTAGAGTCACCCCTGGCCCACCTTTATGGCGATATCTCGAAAATGCGGCCATCTATACAACAACAACCACTCCCTTTTAAAACCCTCATTAATACCTTTAATTTGATACTCATATCGTAAAAACATATTCTAGAATCACCCCTGGTCCACCTTTATGGCGATATTTCGAAACGGCGTCCACCTATAGAACTAAGGCCTACTCCCTTTTAAAATACTCATTAACACCTTTCGTTTGATGCCCATATTGTACAAACGAATTCTAGGGTCACCCTTGGTCCACCTTTATGGCGATATCTCGAAAATGCGGCCACCTATACAACAACAACCACTCCCTTTTAAAACCCTCATTAATACCTTTAATTTGATACTCATATCGTAAAAACATATTCTAGAATCACCCCTGGTCCACCCTTATGGCGATATTTCGAAACGGCGTCCACCTATAGAACTAAGGCCTACTCCCTTTTAAAATACTCATTAACACCTTTCGTTTGATGCCCATATTGTACAAACGAATTCTAGGGTCACCCCTGGTCCACCTTTATGGCGATATCTCGAAACGGCGTCCACATATGGAACTAAGGATTACTCCCTTTTAAAATACTCATTAACACCTTTCTTTTGATACCCATATTGTACAAACAAATTCTGGAGTCACCCCTGGCCCACCTTTATGGCGATATCTCGAAAACGCGACCACCTATACAACAACAACCACTCCCTTTTAAAACCCTCATTAATACCTTTAATTTGATACTCATATCGTAAAAACATATTCTAGAATCACCCCTGGTCCACCTTTATGGCGATATTTCGAAACGGCGTCCACCTATAGAACTAAGGCCTACTCCCTTTTAAAATACTCATTAACACCTTTCGTTTGATGCCCATATTGTACAAACGAATTCTAGGGTCACCCTTGGTCCACCTTTATGGCGATATCTCGAAACGGCGTCCACCTATGGAACTAAGGATTACTCCCTTTTAAAATACTCATTAACACCTTTCTTTTGATACCCATATTGTACAAATAAATTCTAGGGTCACCCCTGGTCCACCTTTATGGCGATATCTCGAAAACGCGACCACCTATAGAACAACAACCACTCCCTTTTAAAACCCTCATTAATACCTTTAATTTGATACTCATATCGTAAAAACATATTCTAGAATCACCCCTGGTCCACCTTTATGGCGATATTTCGAAACGGCGTCCACCTATAGAACTAAGGCCTACTCCCTTTTAAAATACTCATTATCACCTTTCGTTTGATGCCCATATTGTACAAACGAATTCTAGGGTCACCCCTGGTCCACCTTTATGGCGATATCTCGAAACGGCGTCCACATATGGAACTAAGGATTACTCCCTTTTAAAATACTCATTAACACCTTTCGTTTGATGCCCATATTGTACAAACAAATTCTAGAGTCACCCCTGGCCCACCTTTATGGCGATATCTCGAAAGTGCGACCACCTTTACAACAACCACCACTCCCTTTTAAAACCCTCATTAATACCTTTAATTTGATACTCATATCGTTCAAACATATTCTAGAGTCACCCCTGGTCCACCTTTATGGCGATATTTCGAAACGGCGTCCACCTATAGAACTAAGGCCCACTCCCTTTTAAAATACTCATTAACAACTTTCTTTTGATACCCATATCGTACAAACGCATTCTAGAGTCACCCCTGGTCCACGTTTATGGCGATATCCCGAAAAGGGGCCACCCATACAACTAAGGCCCACTCACTTTTAAAACACTTATTAATACCTTTAATTTGATACCCATATCGTACAAACACATTCTAGAGTCACCCCTGGTCCACCTTTATGGCGATATTTCGAAACGGCTTCCACCTATAGAACTAAGGCCCACTCCGTTTTAAAATACTCATTAACAACATTCGTTTGATGCCCGTATTGTACAAACAAATTCTAGGGTCACCCCTGGTCCACCTTTGTGGCGATATCTCGAAACGGCGTCCACCTATGGAACTAAGGATTACTCTCTTTAAAATACTCATTAACACCTTTCATTTGATACCCATATCGTACAAACGCATTCTAGAATCAACCCTTATCCACCTTTATGGCTATATCCCTAAATGGCGTCCACCTATAGAACTATGGCCCACTCCCTCATAAAATACTCTTTAATGCCTTTCATTTGATACACATTCCAGGGTTTCCCTCGGTTCATTTTCCTACATGGTTATTTTCCCTTATGTTGTCACCATAGCTCTCAACTGAGTATGTAATGTTCGGTTACACCCGAACTTAACCTTCCTTACTTGTTTTTTTTGAATTTTGGCTTTCGCTCTCTTTATTCTCGCGTTGCCAGGGAAGCACTTTTAACTTTTTTAGGGCTCAGAGAATCTACCTGATGCCACCATGATATTTGATATCCCTTAAGGTTACTTGTTGGGTTCTCCTAAGAAAGCTTTTGAGGCCAATTAGGTATCAGAAACTGTTCTATGTAAAACACACATATAAAGTAACTCTACCATTCTTTGATATCAAGAATAATTATGTGGAACAGTAAAAACGCTTGAAATCATGTTGGCTTCAGCTTTTTAAAACCAGTTAATTATTTACATATACAGTTAAAGCATTTATAAAATCTACAAACAAATATAAATGTATGTTTAAATATTAATGTATATTTAAAAAAAACACTTCAACAGAATTTATATCCGGTTTGAATGTTGACACTCTACGCAGCTATGAGATGAGAGTGAAGAGAAAACGTAAAACTGTGAAAATAGCAAATGGCAAATAGCAAAGCGATTTGCGGCTACTGCCACAAATATACCAACACAGTTGCCACGGCCTTAATATGATTATCAGAGTGCTGAGCGTAAACTCAGTGGGCTTATGTGAACTTTTGTGGTAGCTCTAACAAACTCAACCAAGTTAGTTAGCGCTCAACCAACGCTCCAAAGTCGACAATAAACAACAACAACTAAAAAATAGATACAAAATGCATACTCAGCGCTTGCGGAAATGCAAAGTGACAGTAATGCCGTTGGGAAATACCAATGATTTTTCTTGGTGGATACATTTTATTTTTGTTGTTATAACAAACCGTTGCTGGCTGCTATTTGATGCAAGTATTAATGCGCCATTCGTCACATTCGTCAACTGCGTGATAGTCGTATTAGCTCAGAAATTTTTCAGATTTTCTCGGCTTTTCACTGCCTACGAAGTAGTCACGCTTTTTTGTTAGTGTTTTTGTCATTGTTGCTTGCGTGGTAAGTTGCATGCCACATCTTGTTGACTTAATTCAATTTGTACTGCTGAAGCCAGAAAGAGTGTTGCACACTCTTTATTTTTTAGTCCAGCGTACTTTAACCCCCCTCTGAAGGTGTGACACGAAAGTTTTTCAGAAGTTTCCTTTTTGAGTTTGCTTCTTCTAGCTGCTTATCCCCCTCTTCATTTAGTTAAATTTTCCGTTGATAGTTTTATACCCCACTGTACTGATACACGAAGGTCTGTAGCTTTCCAATGAAATATTGCTTTATAACGGTACAAAAGAAGATCGATAAAAGTAGTCTGCGAAATATCTGGATTCTCAGCATGGCGAAAGTCGATCGAACCGAATTCTATAAAACTGATTCATCCCTCCTTCCACGATCACTATGGCTTCAGATGTAGGGGGGGGGGGGGGGGAGGAAATTTTTCGGTTGTACTTTTGACTTCAGATTGACGACAGAGTTGAATCGTAACAAGATTGTATAACGTTGATACATATGCAATACCACCTATCTACCAACTGCAAAACCTCCCAACTGACGAAAGTGGCAAAAATGAGATTTGGTAACCCTGCATTTCAGGCATCGAGTTTCATCTATAAAAATAAAAAATTTCGTATTCCAACAGAAAATTCCATAAAAAAACGGGAAATGCAAAACCGCATGTAAAGTGTGTAGTCAAATTTTATTTGCAAAACCAACCATCATTTAGTTCTGCTCAGCAAGTTGATCAACCAAGTGCTAATACTACGGACAGGTCGTGGGCTTATTTCTTTGTGTTCTTTGCTTTTCAATTTTCTTCAAATTTTAACTTGTTGTGAATATAATATATGTACATACATACCAGAAATGGCTTCAAAGGAAGGATCTGCTTGGACGACTCCACCAAGTACTCCTGGAACTTCCTATTCAGAGTTTGAATTGTCGCCGTACACGCATGGGATGTGCATCTCAATAGAGAATGATTAAGATATTCAATTCTCCTGTTAAGAAAGGTATAACCAAAACCAAAACTATTTGCAAAGAGGCCAGAATATACATAAGAGGAACCTATGCAATTCAGAAGGTCGCGGGTAAGGAATGCACCGCGTGGTAAGAAAATTCCTCCACCTCCATAAGAAATACACTATGCGGCGAATTCCTTACCTGCGAGGTGCTGAATTGCGCTGGATCCTCTTATATTCTAGCCTCTTTGCTATTTGGTTACATGTAAAGAAATGTTGTATGTGTTTCTTCCAGCTACGGCAAGAGCGAATAGCGACACAGATAACAATGCGGCGGAATCAAAAAAACACAGCAACGATTCTATCAAAGGTGACTGTGATATTCATACTTCACCAGCAATGAACACCTTCCAGAAATAAAAATTTTGGAAGAAAACAAAAATAAAAAACCAAAACGGAACACAGACAATTGGAAAAGAGAGGTCAACAAAAAGAAAAGAATGCTTGGAGAAGAGTACATAGGGTTTCGCAAAACACAAAACAAAATAGTCCAAGATGTGCCACGATTGAAGAGAGTGCTTAATAAGTCAACTTGTGCTAAAGCTTGCAAAAAGAGTAAAACATTTGATTGTGAAAGGTTTAGTGAGCAGCAAAGAGAACACATTTTTGCAAACTTTTGGAAAAACATTAATTAGCAACAAAAACAAAAATATGTTTGCCCGCTGGCTCACGTTCAAAATACAAAAGCAACTAAGTGCAGAAAATTAAAGAAATCAAATTCTTTCGCGTATTTTTTCAAAGATGGTACCGAAAGGCGAAGGGTTTGCAAAAATATATTTTTATCGACCTTAGGACTAAAGGCGTGAACTGTACGTTCTTGGCTCACTAATACACAGGTTGCGTGCAGCTCTAAAAATAAACGCAGTTCCACGAAAATTTCCAAAAAAACTTGCAAAAAATTTTTTGGCATCTTTGCCAAAGCTCCCGTCACATTACTGCAGGTCAACATCAAGCAAACTCTATTTAGAGCCAGTCATTGAAACAAAATCACAGTTGTACTCTCTTTATAAGAATAACGCTCTCGAACTTTCTCTACCCGTAGTCTAAAGATGTTATTTCGATAATATCTTCTCCGAAGAAAATATATCTCTTTTTAAACCTAAAAAGATGAGTGCGATACTTGCATTGCTCTTAAGACCGGAAATATATCCGAAGTGGAATGTAAATGTCACAACGACTTCAAAAATTCAGCACGATTAGAAAAAAAGAATGATACCCCACTTGCCAATTCTGGAGAAATTCATTTAATTACCGTTGACCTACAGGCTGTTAAACTAAGCCCAAAATTAAAGGCCAGCGCTGCATATTATAAAACTAAGCTTGCTGTGCACAACTTCACAGCTTACATCTTACGTTACTAAAGAAGTTGTTTGCTATTGGTTTGATGAAACCGCAGCCGACCTAAAGTCTTCAAGGTTTGCCAACTTTTATGTGGACTATATATCATCAATACTTCGTAAAGATGTAAAACTTGTGGTGATTTATTCCGATGGTTGCGCATATCAGAATCGAAATTCTGTTGTAGCCAATGCACTCCTTAGACTTGCCATTGAATACAATGTTGACATAACTCAAAAATTTTTAGTAAAGGGGCATACACAGATGGAGGTGGATTCGGTTCACTCTGTAATTGAGTGGAAATTAAAGAATCGGCAAATATATACCTATCCAATATATTTCGGCAACACAGGAATCCAGACGCAATCCGTTTCCATATATCGCACGAGAGTTGGACTACACATTTTTGAAATACTATGATAATAAAGAATATCAATTATATGAATCCATACGCCAGGTCGTAAAAAGGGGGATACAGTCATTTTCGATTTACGTGTCTTGAATTACTCTTCCGATGCATCAATCAATTATAAGTTGTATTTCGAAAGCAATTTTCTATAGCTTCCACACCGACCTAAACGTAAATGGAATAAAAACATTCATCACGCTCTTTATTTGTCTCGTATACCAATACAAAAATCTAAATACCAGCACTTACAAGAATTGAAACATGTAATTCCTTCAGACTGTCACTACTTTTATGACAATTTACCTTACAAACAATAGATACTAAGATTTATGTCTGTAAAGTTAATTATGAAAAGATAAAAAGAAAGAATTTTGTTTTTATTCGATATGCGGGTTGGAAATATTTACGTGTAAATATAAGAGGAAAATTTTTTTTGCAAAACCGTCTATAAAAAATAAAACTTACAGAAACACACAATTATGATAAACTTCAGTTCAATACTGGTTTACTGAGGTAAGTTGCACCTATTAAAATTAGAAACAAGATTTCAGTCCCAACTTTATAATTAAGATTAAAAGAAAACTCGTTTTTTTCATCTCCTGTAAAATTTGGTTGTCGTCAGATAGGTGGTTTTGCAGTTGGTACATAGGTGATATTGCATATGCATCAACGATAAATTAAATAAATAAATATAAGGCGGAAAACTTCTGAAGAGATTTTACGCCGAGTTTCTCTTTCAATTTTCGCCGTGCTCCTTTTAATTCCTACGAATTGGTGGCACTGGACCTACACGTTTTATGCGGACTCCGAAGGGCAGATGAGTTTTCACTCAAGCTTTTCATGGCAGAAAAACACTCGGAGTGCTTGCCAAATCTCTGCAGAGGGGCGGCCACGCTTTTGAGAAGTTTCTTCTGAATGAAAAAAATTGTTTCTAAAATTTTGATTTTATTTTGCCCGGGCCGTGAACCCAGGATCTTTGTTGTGGTGGGTGGAGCACGCTACCACCACACCACGGTGAGCACCGATGTTGTATATAGTAAAGGCAAAAAAACTCACGGAATTAAGGCCGTAGAGGAACGGCATGATATAGAAGACTTAACATGGTCATATATAATCTTTCCCGAGATGGACAAGCTAAAACCTTAATGGCACTAATTACAGGAAAGCTTAAGATCCATAAAAAATCTGGAAATACTCCAAACATTTCAACGCCAGGATCTTACAGACAGCAGTGACAATAAATAAATTCCGTTCCACAAATCAATTGATGGAGGAGTACAATAGGTGATCGATTGTCGCATTCTAGTTCCTACCCAACCACTAACTGCGTGGAATACTTCCACAACAAATATCTTAAAACAATATTGCGTTGCCCCGAGGTCTGATGGGACAACCGTTGAGAAAATTATGATATTTGCAGGTAATTTACCAAAGCTTTTATTGCACATCCACACAAAATATCTCGAAGCAAGAACCTTCCCCTCCAGCTGAAAGGCATCATGGCTACATTTCATTCCGTAGGGCAGAACAGATCCCAACTCTCCGTTGCTATCGCCCCCTATGTGTACTGGAAACTGCAGAAAAATCATGCCTTAGAAGATAACAAGTAAGAACGGGACTGTCTTCGGCTGTGCCGAAGACTTCATACCTTTCATGAATGGGGCTGAACAATAATCTTATCCCGTTCGTAATCTCCGAATAATCGGATGTATAAGATAAGAAATATATAGTGAACAGATCTACATACCTTAACGATTTTTAAGATAAATATAAAATAAAAAACAGGTAGGTACTTTGTGTGAGGATGCAAAGTTTCAGGTTTTTTGTGGTCTGCGTGTAAAAACTATGACTACGAATCACGTATTTCAACAATATATGACGTAAACGTAACTATTTAATGAAATTTGATGAATTTTGAAGCTTCTAGCCGCAAAAAGGGGGCAAAAATTAGAGTTTATATGGGGTATATAATATATATACCACCGATCTTTATGATTTTTTCAGACAACAATGTTTGCTATATACGTAAGCATATGGTGAAATTTGAAGCGTCTGGCTGTTAAAAAGGGGCAGAAATTGCGCAAAGTTTCTTAACTGAACAATCGGTTGTATGAGATATATATTATATATACCACCGATCTCAACGATTTTTTCAGACAACAATATATGCTATACACGTAAGCATTTGGTGAAATTTGAAGCTTCTAGCTGTTAAAATGGGGAAGAAATTGCGCAAAGTTTCTTATCTGAACAATCGGTTGTATAGGATATATACTATGTATACCACCGATCTCAATGATTTTTTCAGACATCAATATATGCTATACACGTAAGCATTTGGTGAAATTTGAAGCTTCTAGCTGTTAAAATGGGGCCGAAATCGTAAAAAAATATATATATACTATATATATATACTATATATACCATCATATATATATTATATATACCACCGGTATCTATGATTTTCTCAGACAACAATATATGCTATAAACGTACGCATTTGGTGAAATTTGAACATATCTAAACGATTTTTAAGATAAATATAAAATAAAAAATAGGTAGGTAATCTGTGTGTGGATGCAAAGCTTCACGTTTTTTGTGGTCTGCATGTAAAAACTATGACTACGAATCACATGTTTCAAAAATATATGACGTAAACGTAACTATTTGATGAAATTTGATGAATTTTGAAGCTTCTAGCCGTAAAAAAGGGGTCAAAATGACAGTTTATATGAAGTATATAATATATATACCACCGATCTCTATGATTTTTTCAGACAACAATATATGCTATATACGTAAGCATTTTGTGAAATTTGAAGCTTCTAGCTGTTAAAGCGGGGCAGAAATTGCGCAAAGTTTCTTATCTGAACAATCGGTTGTATGAGATATATACTATGTATACCACCGATCTCAATGATTTTTTCAGACATCAATATATGCTATACACGTAAGCATTTGGTGAAATTTGAAGCTTCTAGCTGTTAAAATGGGGCCGAAATCGTAAAAAAATATATATATACTATATATATATACTATATATACAACCGATCTCTATGATTTTTTCAGACAACAATACATGCTATATGCGTAAGCAATCAGTGAAATTTGAAGCTTATAGCTGTTAAAATGGAGTAGAAATTGCGAAAAGTTTCTTATCTGAACAATCGGTTGTATGAGATATATACTATATATACAACCGATCTCTATGATTTTTTCAGACAACAATATATGCTATATACGTAAGTATTCGGTTAAATTTGAAGCTTATAGCTGTTAAAATTGGGTAGAAATTGCGAAAAGTTTCTTATCTGAACAATCGGTTGTATGAGATATATACTATATATACGACCGATCTCTATGATTTTTTCAGACAACAATATATGCTATATACGTAAGCAATCAGTGAAATTTGAAGCTTCTAGCTGTTAAAGCGGGGCAGAAATTGCGCAAAGTTTCTTATCTGAACAATCGGTTGTATGAGATATATACTATGTATACCACCGATCTCAATGATGTTTTCAGACATCAATATATGCTATACACGTAAGCATTTGGTGAAATTTGAAGCTTCTAGCTGTTAAAATGGGGCCGAAGTCGTAAAAAAAATATATATATACTATATATATATACTATATATACCATCATATATATATTATATATATCACCGATCTCTATGATTTTTTGAGACAACAATACATACTATATACGCAAGCAATCGGTGAAATTTGAAGCTTATAGCTGTTAAAATGGGGTAGAAATTGCGAAAAGTTTCTTATCTGAACAATCGGTTGTATGAGATATATACTATATATACGACCGATCTCTATGATTTTTTCAGACAACAATATATGCTATATACGTAAGCAATCAGTGAAATTTGAAGCTTCTAGCTGTTAAAGCGGGGCAGAAATTGCGCAAAGTTTCTTATCTGAACAATCGGTTGTATGAGATATATACTATGTATACCACCGATCTCAATGATTTTTTCAGACATCAATATATGCTATACACGTAAGCATTTGGTGAAATTTGAAGCTTCTAGCTGTTAAAATGGGGCCGAAGTCGTAAAAAAAATATATATATACTATATATATATACTATATATACCATCATATATATATTATATATATCACCGATCTCTATGATTTTTTGAGACAACAATACATACTATATACGCAAGCAATCGGTGAAATTTGAAGCTTATAGCTGTTAAAATGGGGTAGAAATTGCGAAAAGTTTCTTATCTGAACAATCGGTTGTATGAGATATATACTATATATACAACCGATCTCTATGATTTTTTCAGACAACAATACATGCTATATGCGTAAGCAATCAGTGAAATTTGAAGCTTATAGCTGTTAAAAAGGAGTAGAAATTGCGAAAAGTTTCTTATCTGAACAATCGGTTGTATGAGATATATACTATATATACAACCGATCTCTATGATTTTTTCAGACAACAATATATGCTATATACGTAAGTATTCGGTGAAATTTGAAGCTTCTAGCTGTTAAAATGGGGCTAAAATTTGCGAAAATATATATATATATATATATATATACTATATAAACTATATATATATACTATATATACCACCATATGTATACTATATATACCACCGATCTTTGTGATTTTTTGACACAACAATACATACTATATACGTAAGCAGTCGTTGAAATTTGAAGCCTCTAGCTCTTAAAATAGGACAGTAATTACGAAAAGTTCCTTATCTGAACAATCGGTTGTGGGGGATATATACTATATATACTACCGATCTCATAAATTTTTTCAGGCAACAATATGTGCAATATACGAAAGTATATGGTGAAGTTTGAAGGTTCAATCTGTTAAATTGGGTAAGATATTACAAAAATTCTCTTTTTCTGAAAAATCGGTTGTATGGAGGATATATGCTATAGTGGTCCGATCCGGTCGGTTCCGACAAATGTCTAATCGGACACCCAAATACACCCGCTCACCAAATTGTATCAAGATATCTCAAAAATTGAGGGACTAGTTTGCATACAAACAGACAGACGGACAGCGGACAGACGGACATGGCTAAATCAACTCAGCTCTTCAACCTGATTATTTCGGTATACTTAATGGTGGGTCTATCTATTTTCCTTTAAGGACTTACAATTTTCGGTTTCGTGACGAAATTAATATACCATTTCATTTTCATGAAAGGTATAAAAACCATTATAATTTTCGTAGAAAGCCTTCCCTCCTCAATAGAATGAGTGTGTAGGCATTTAACTCAATCGGGTGGGATAACATGCTTGATGAATAGCCCCATATTTAGGAGATAATAAAAGAGGCCGCAGCATCCCAGGATTTGGTGCTACGCCCCTATCTGCACAAATTTCTTTACGAAACTATTTTCTGCTTGGACCTACCAGAAACCACATTTCAGCTCACATTTGAAGACGATGTGCTTATTGTCATAATAGCAAAAAACTCCGTATTATCTTGGCCAGTTCGGCGGCCACCGTGGTGTGATGGTAGCGTGCTCCGCCTATCACACCGTATGCCCTGGGTTCAACTCCCGGGCAAAGCAACATCAAAATTTTAGAAATAAGATTTTTCAATTAGAAGAAAATTTTTCTAAGCGGGGTCGCCCCTCGGCAGTGTCTGGCAAGCGCTCCGATTGTATTTCTGCCATGAAAAGCTCTCAGTGAAAACTCATCTGCCTTGCAGATGCCGTTCGGAGTCGGCATAAAACATGTAGGTCCCGTCCGGCCAATTTGTAGGGAAAAATCAAGAGGAGCACGACGCAAATTGGAAGAGAAGCTCGGCCTTAGATCTCTTCGGAGGTTATCGCGCCTTACATTTATTTTTTATTTATCTTGGCCAGTTCATGCACAAATTCCTACTTTTAAAACTTTCATGTATCGTAACCAACACACAGAATATACACTTACTTAATTGGCGCTTAACCATTTAGACATTACTGGCTTTGAAAACTTGCCTTAATTTTTGCTTTAGAAAAAGAGGCACAAGGACTGGATCTTGCGGTAAATGAGGACAAGATGGAGTAATTGCTGTCGTTCAAGAAAGAATCGGTGCATTCGATCCTTGGCAGCTATTTCACTGTTGACGGATATTAATACGAGGCTGTGAAAGATTTCGTCTATTTGAGAACTAGTATTAAAAGCACAAAAATGTCAGCTTAGAAATCAAACGGAGATTAACTCTTGCCAAAAAGTGTTACTTTGGACTAAGTAGCCGACTGAATAGTTAGCTCCTCTCTCGATGAACAAAAATAATTATCATAAAATTGCAAATAATATCTGTCTCAATGTACTGGCCAGCATCATCATGAACAGTGTTAGGAGAAGATGAGATTGTCTATGAATTGTTCGACAGAAAAGCTCTCCGGATGACTAATGGTCCTGTCTGGGATGCTCATAGCGAACAAACAAGGAGGTATGATGATGAGAGGTCTTAACTTTACGCGAAAATGATGATAGTTCAGGAAATGAAAACCAAATGCTATGTTGGCTAGCTAATGTTATGCGAATTGACGAAAAGTTTCCAGCCAAGAAAGTATTTCAGTCGATACCGCGTTCTAAACTCAGAGGAAGTAAGGGGCCTTCACTGAGTTGGGGAAAACAGGTGGAGAAAACTTGATTTCTCTTGGTGCTCCCAATGGGCGTAAGCTATCGAGAGACAGGGATAGCTACCGTTGCACAGTGTTTCGACTGTATGGAGTTAGGTGGAAAAAAGTCAAAACCATTATAGTTGTGCTTCTATATTAACTTGACCACTGAAATTGGATTATACAGAAGCCCCATGCTTCTAATACTAAAAATTTGAGTGTGTATGTGTGTCTACATATACATTAAGGTGCTTCAAAAAAAAATTTCTTCCCAACTCTTACCCTTTTAAATCTTTTTTATTGTAAAGATAATTATACTTTGTCTCAGAGTTGCTCAACAGTCATTTATTTAATAAAAATAGAACTCCAAAGTACTTCTATATAAGGATATCATACACTTATATATTTACTGTAAATAAATATTTCAAAACTTGCAATCGTCTCTAACTTTTTTGACTTTTGCTTGATTTGGCTTTTTCTTTCATTAAAAATGCTTTGGTTCTCTCCTCGGATTTGCCAAACTTTAAGGGGCAATCTATATGATATATGTAATAAAAACTCGAATGTTTTTCTCAGCGCATGGAGTGTAGGCAACCCATAATCATAATTTTCAGTCTTTGCAATGTAAGAAGCAACTGGTATGTTCATTTGACTAGGTTTGGCATCGCAAGTGTAACAATTTTGGTTACCCTTCATCCCTGAGAGTACGTTTCCTATTTTTCTATCAACCATTGTTGTGAGGAGAGTATGTTTCACTAGGAAATATTTACAATCAGTTGGCATTAATTGATTAATCTGAACCATTATATTATCTGCTTCGCGTTTCACTTAATCTGGCGTTTCTTTTTGAAAAATAAATTTGATTGGACGACAATATCGTGTCGATGAGGGTTTGAAATTTATCTAAAATGGAGTATCGTGGTCATCATTTAACACAAGCTTTAAAGGCACGAAATAAATTAAAAATAAGTACTCGTCAGTTGCAGCAGCATTTTCAAACTTTTGCTTGTATGCCTTGAAGTCCCATCTAAGCCCCATTTGCAAATAAGTGTTGCGGATTGGACTTTGTCAGCTCCAGAAAGGGACAAAGTGTCTAAGACGCGCTTAGTGGTCATATCTAGCAAAGACTGCAATGTAAAACTACCAGAAATCTCATCCACATGACTGCATTCATCAGGTGGAAAGCATATTTTCTTAGATTTCATTAAACAATAGAACGATGGAAAGACATCGCGATCTACACCCAGAACTGCATTTCTCAATAATTAATAGCTATTGGTAGTTAGTTTAACGTCAATGCAGAGGCCAACCGCTTCATCACCAGAGAGAAACCTTTGTTTTGAAGCATCTACCAGCGCATTTTTCATATCTTTAGCACTGTCTAATTCATCGCTTAGGTCTTTAATAATGCTAGCAGCATCTCTTATCCTTGCGAGCCTAGGGTGTCCTCGGCAGCAAACAAAATTTCCTCCAAGATGTAATTGTTAAGTATAAGTTCTACTCTTTTTATTTTAGTTTTCTGCTCACAGTCTTGGAAGTCCTTTGTGGGTCGACCGAATTGTTGTTCTTTTGTAAAAGTTTCTTCAGCATCATACGAAGGATCATCTCGTTCCTTCAGTAGAAAAACTATATCCTCACCATTATAACCATTGCTCATACGTAGAAGAGAACCTCTCAATCCGTTTACCAGCGAAATTCCACTTCTTATTAATTTTCAACATCAACAATTTATGTTTTTTAGTTCATCTTTCGCATTATCGGATATACAAAAGTTAACCTTTGTAAGTATGTTACTATATATTTTTCAAAGTCTTTCATTTTTAGGGTAGCTTTGCCGCAATTGGAAAAATTCGTTCCGTGAAATTATATAGATAAGATGGAACTGAAAATCGAAAAATTTAAAAAATTAAAAATTACACATTTTTGCAAATCCGTGCGCTATAATCGGCTTACATGAGCAGAAACTAGATAAAATTCTCTAGAATATGAGTTACTAAGGAGTACACACTTTCTTTTTGCTATTAATCTAAAAAATTTAAAAGTCCTTGTTGTTTTTTTAAGAAAAAAGGACGTGTGGCACTCGGGGACTGCCGCGGTAAAGCTACTGCATATTATCAACTTATGCAATTATAATATTTATGTAACATTTTGTTTTCTTTGATATTAATTCAAGTTTTGTCTTTGATATTAATTCAAGTTACACTTTTTAAGCGTGGTGACCGATAAGAAAACAAATTTTTTACTTTTATTGAATAAATGAGAAGTTAATATTTAACTTTCATTTTAACTTTAAATTTATTTTTAACTTTAACTTTCATTTTAACTTTAACATTCACTTTAACTTTAACTTTAACTTTAACTTTAACTTTAGCTTTAATTTTAACTTTAAATTTAACTTTAAATTTAACTTTAACTTTACCTTTAACTTTAACTTTAACTTTAACTTTAAATTTAATTTTATTTATAACTTTAACTTTAACTTTCGCTCTAACTTTAACATTCACTTTAACTATAACTTTAACTTTAACTTTAACTTTAACTTTAACTTTACCTTTAACTTTAACTTTAAATTTAACTTTATTTTTAACTTTAACTTTAACTTTCGCTTTAACTTTAACATTCACTTTAACTTTAACTTTAACTTTAGCTTTAACTTTAACTTTAACTTTAACTTTAACTTTAACTTTAAATTTAACTTTAAATTTAACTTTAACTTTAACTTTAACTTTCACTTTAAAGTTAACTTTATTTTTAAATTTAACTTTAACTTTCGCTTTAACTTTAATATTCACTTTAACTTTAACTTTAACTTTAGCTTTATCTTTAACTTTAGCTTTAACTTTAACTTTAACTTTAACTTTAACACCTTGCCGAAACGGCTGGTAGGTTAATATCGGCATCGTCTCCGTCTCGTTAAAACCTTGGCAGGTCTTCAAGTACGTTCGAAGCACGTCGCCATTAAGTTGGTGGTGCAGGCTCAGTTGAGACGACTCCTGACTAACGCTGTATTCTGGCTCTGAACACAGACTCCCATAAGGACCTGTGTCAACCCACGCGTGGCCTCCCTGCTTCTGCAAAGATAACCACGGGAATTGAAGACGGCGACTGCACATCGTGCGGAGATAGCGGCTTGAAGCGGAGACCCAATAGAACAAATGAGCAACAAAATAAAAACAACAAAGGAAGATAAAAGTAGAGAAAGCGAGAAAGAAAGGGGCGATGAAGCGGTGTTCAAGAAGAGCACTAAACTGCTGAGATCGCCGGTTTTAACAACCCCCGCTAAAGCGACCTTGTCGGTAATGCCCACACAAGGCACCGAATCGGCGGAAAAGACAAAGGCAGCGAAAGCACAGCTGCGCAATAACCCCAGCCAGTCAACACCTGCTACTGCAAGGGAAAAAGCGTCGGTCAGCTCACCCAATGTCGTTGCACAGCGCACTGTTGGGAAGGAGAAACGTGCGACTCCGCCAAGAGGCTCACTCTCATACACAAGCCTCGAAGGGAAGAGCCAAGACGAACTGCTGGAGTACGCGGTATCAGTGCTGCGCGAGATGCAGGAAACCGCTCTCAAGCAGAAGACCGTGTCCAAGGACATAAAAACCGGTATGGCTCTTCTCGAGGAAGCGTTAAGCTGCATGGGATCGTTAAGGGCCCAAAAGGTAGATGAGAGCAGAGAATCGGGCCGAAAAAGCAAGAGGGCACGAACGAGCTCAGATTCCCACTCGGAGGACTTGGAAGCCAAAAAGAAACGAGATGAAAGAACAAATACGCTTTCACAAGGTGAGTCTTGGTCCAAGGTAGCGCGCCGGAGGCTGAAACAGCGGGCCCAGCCAGCCAAGCAGGCAACCCCCGTCCAAGCTCCTAAAGCTCAAAAACGGGCGAGAAAGAGGAGACAAGCAGCAACTTTTGTGGTAAAACCTGTGGAAGGCAAAAGCTATGCCCAGGTACTAGGGGCCATACGCGGCCAGCTCCGCCCTAATGACACAGGTACGGTGGTACGGTCAGTACGAAAAACCAAATCTGGTAACGTACTGATTGAAACGGCGCGCTGCAGTGACCAGACGGCCTTCAGAGCAGCTATAGGTAGTGCAGTAGGAGAGGTCGGTGAAGCACAACAGCTCTCCAAGCGGATGAAGTTGGAAGTACTTGGCATGGACTGTCTCACAACTGAAACAGAAATCCAAGACGCAATAAGGAGGGAGGTCGGGAAAGAAGAAATCACTAGACCTCTCCGTGTCTCTGTGTTCGCAGCAAACCAAAGAGAACAGAAAATGGCGGTCGTCGAAGTGGACGAGAATATTGGCAACGCCCTACTCAAAAAAGGTAAAATTCCGATCGGATGGATACAGTGCCGAATCAGACAGCGAGCAGAAGTACAACGCTGCTTTAGGTGTCTCGGCTACGGACACCGGAAGGCAGAATGCAAGGGTCCAGACAGGAGTAACGCCTGCTGGAAGTGTGGGCAAAGCGGCCACAAAGCTTCGGCCTGTACCGCAGCTCCAAAATGTTACCTGTGTAATACACAGAAGCTCGATCATGTCCCTGGATCTGGAGCATGCAGCATTTTCAGAGCGGCACTCGCTGTTGCAAAGGCCAAAGTCTCAATTCAATAGTGATTAGTTTTATCCAAGGCAACCTAAACCGGAGCAGACTTGCTGATGAGCTACTACAACAGTTGGTCTTAGACCATAAAGCGAACAGCGTTATCATCAGCGAACCCTATAGAGCCCGAAATGATTGGCATATAGACAACACCGGCACCGCCGCAATCTGGATGACAGATGCAAACGCCAATATTGTGAACCGTGTTGCCGGACAAGGCTACGTCCGCCTAACTACGAATAATACCACAATAGTAAGCTGCTACTTGTCCCCGAATGATCCCATTCAAACGTTCAGGGAGAAGCTTGAACTTATTGAAGACGACCTGAGGGACTTAACTAGTAACCTGGTTGTGGCGGGAGACTTTAACGCAAGAGCCGTCGAATGGGGAATGCCGCAGACTAACACCCGTGGAAGGTTAGTCCTTGAGATGGCAGCCAGGCTCGGTTTGAACGTGCTTAACACTGGTACGACCCCTACATACCGACGGCCAGGCTTTGGATACTCGATCCCCGATGTAACACTAGTGTCAGAAAGCCTGCTGCTGACCGCTGCTGGATGGAGAGTCATAGAGGATCTGACTGGCAGCGATCACAACTACATCACTTTCCACCTAAACGATCCCGGTCAGAGGCAGATTCCGAACGGGCCACGCAGAACAAAAGCATGGGACGCATCCAAGGTCGACTCTGCCACGTTCTCCGCATCAGTACTGGGGGATGCCCGACGGATAATCAACAACTCCAGTCCGACGGAAGAGACGGTTGAAAAGACAATGAGCTGTCTTCGCCACGCTTGCAACCTCTCTATGCCACGGAGGGGAGTGTGGAGGGGTAAAAAGCAGGTATACTGGTGGAATAGCGAAATCGCGGAGCTGCGGAAAATATGCCACAGGATGCGAAGGCTAGCAACTCGCGCGCGCGGCAGGCCTGAGGCTCTAGAAAAGTCGGAAGCGTACAAAGGAGCGAAGAAAGCTCTTAGTGCTGCCATTAAGCAAAGCAAGCTTAAGTGCTGGAAAGCGCTTTGCGAGGAAGTGGATCGAGACCCATGGGGGCAGGGATATAAGATAGTAATGAAGAAGTTCCGTCCGCCAAACCAGCTGATGGACGAGAACCAAATAAGGAACATTGTGGATGGCCTGTTTCCCACCCAACTGCCTAGGGAGGGCGGGTACGTTACCCATGAAGATCGCAACGTGGAACCATTCCAAGAAGAAGAGCTTAAAACTGCCGTGCGAACTATGAAACCTAGGAAAGCATCTGGGCCCGACGGAATACCCGCGGAGGCAATTAGACTAGCTGCAAACGACTGCCCAGAACTTATGTTGCACATGTACAACAAATGTCTCGAAGAAAGAATTTTCCCCACCATATGGAAGACAGCACGACTGGTTCTCATTCCAAAAGGGAAAGGAGATCCCAACTCTCCATCATCCTACCGTCCCCTATGTATGTTGGACACAGCAGGGAAATTGATGGAGAGTCTCCTGAAGCAACGCCTCACCAGAGCGTTACAGGACGCCGGAGGACTGTCGCCCAGACAGCATGGTTTTCGGAGGGGGCACTCTACAATGGATGCCATAGCAGAAGTTATAGACGCAGTCAAGAAAGCCGAGACAGCGTGCCACAGAGCAAGACCTATAGTGTTGCTGGTCACGCTGGACGTCAAAAACGCTTTTAACTCAGCTAGGTGGGAGGACATGCTTGAGGCACTAGAAAGCACTTTCAAAGTACCGCAATATTTGTTAGAAATTTTAAGGGACTACCTAAGAGAGAGGTATCTAATATATGAAAGTACTCACGGTCAAAAAAAGGTAAAAATAACAGGTGGAGCAGCCCAGGGTTCGGTACTAGGTCCCGATCTCTGGAATATAACTTACGACAGTCTTCTTCGGTTAGACATGCCAGAAAGCACCTTCCTCGTTGCATTTGCAGACGACGTGGCAGCTGTGATAACAGCACCAAGCTGCGAGCTGGCACAGCTAAAATTAAACCAGGTCATGCGTAATGTAAATAGGTGGATGGCTGAGCACGGTCTCCAGTTAGCAACAGCCAAAACGGAGATCGTCATCCTCACAAAGAGACGTATTCCCACTACCAGGAACATGATGGTTGGGGACCAGCCAATAGAAACACTCGCTTCAACGAAATATCTGGGAGTGAGGTTAGACAGCAAACTCAACTTCTCGGATCACATACGAGGGATCTGCGAAAGAGCTGCGCGCATAATAGCGCAGTTGAGTAGATTAGTGGCAAACACAGGTGGCCCAAAGCCATGCACAAGGAAGTTGCTTGCATCAGCCTCGGATTCTATACTCTTATATGGTGCAGAAATCTGGGCGGACGCAATGAAATACCGGAAGAACCGAGTCGCCCTCACCTCGGTCCAACGCAGAGGGGCGCTGCGAATATCTTCGGCTTACCGCACGGTCTCAGCTGAAGCTGTCCTGGTCGTTGCGGGAACCATACCGATATATCTTCTCGTTGAGGAAAGAAAAACAATATATGACAACGGATCGCAAGCAAGTAGAGCTGCTGTTGCCATGCAGGCGCGAGAAGAATCGATCCGACGTTGGCAAGATCAGTGGAGCAACAGCATCGTAGGAAAGTGGACTAGGGAACTAATCCCTGAACTTGATCCATGGTTGAAGCGACCGCACGGAGAGGTAGACTTTTACCTGACCCAGTTTCTAACGGGACATGGTTACTTCCGCAAATACCTACACAGAATGGGTAAGGTTGATAGCCCGAGCTGTCTGTACTGTGGGGAAATAGACGATGTACGCCACACCTTCTTCGAATGCAGGCACTTCTCCCATCAGCGAAGGAGGGTAGAAGAGGTACTTGGCGACCTATCCCCGGGCAGTGTCATTAATAACATGACCTGTCGAAGAGACAGATGGGATACGGTCAGCACATATGTGAGGCATATACTTACCAGTAAACGAGAAGACGGATGCCTAGCCCATTAGCGTGAGAGTAGCCATAGAGCTCACGTAGCGCGCACCCGTACCCGAAGTAATGCTAAACGCGGTCCCAGGTACGGGGATTTGCGCGGGCCGTGGGAGGTTAGGTTTTAGTGGGTAGGCCTTCATGGCAGAAGGGAGTCCTACACTCGGAGAGTCTCGCAGTGAGGCTTAAATATCCCGGTCAGTGCATAAAGCATTTCCTCCTTCCACGAAACACAAAAAAAAAAAAAAAAAAAAAAAAAAAACTTTAACTTTAACTTTAACTTTAACTTTATCTTTAACTTTAACTTTAACTTTAACCCTAACTTTAACTTTAACTTTAACTTTAACTTTCACTTTAACTTTAACTTTATTTTTAACTTTAACTTTCGCTTTAACTTTAACATTCACTTTAACTATAACTTTAACTTTAACTTTATGATCCGAGGTGGTTGTGAGCTTAGCACCTGCTAACAAGCCAACCTAATATAAACGCACGCAAGCCATTTTCTGTCAAAAATGTCTCATGCACATACAACTTGTATGAGAGCAACTCAAATTGAATTTGTTGCGTGAAAACCTAACTCGATTTCCAATTTTTGTTCTGTGTGACATTTAGATTTGTCGTTTGCACACATGCATTACATTGTCGCAACGCATGCTTATTTGGGTTCGGGCAAAAAACGACGGTTGTTTGCGTCCGCTAAAAAAACGCAGTGCGCTTTTATTAGGTTGGCTTGTAAGGGACCATATATTTATACGATAAGCGATAGCACAATGGCTACTTCGTGAAAATCAACGACAGCTCTTTTAGTTTGATTTCGATCGTCGTACGGCGAGGAAGTGTCGCACGCGCGCTTAAAACAGAGTACCAAAAAGTGCGTGCGACACATGTTCACCGTTCAAGCATTGAAATCAAACTAAATAAATAATTGATTTTGCTTTCGTGCCCGCTACGCGTTCGTGTTTACTAACACATTCTCAATTTGGTAAACTGCCCACCGCTGATTATGATAGAGATCCAATATTATGTATTTGGCCTGTTGCTAACACCGAACCTTTACGAACGTTTTCGAATCTTTTCGAGCCTTTTCGGATCTTTTTTGACAAATATCCGTTACGGTTTTTTTTTTGATTTAGTCGCCAAGCCCGCGATAAAATCTATGCAATAGCTTAAAAAACACCAAAATCCAAAATTAATGATAAATATTTTACCTGGATTATCCATGACTCGTACTGAATAGATATCGTTTAAAAAATTACGGTTTATATTAAATTTATTACCGCTAAACGCACTTACACCGATTAATCAATATCACCCGGATTTCACAAATTTCCAAACAAATGCACCGTTTGTCGAAGATCAGTGGCAGCTAATTACCCGAAATTTTTCGCACACGACTTTTAGTAATTGCCCTCTAACATATTCACGTTTTCGCTTTTATCTTCCACTATAACTTTTTTCCACCTGCCGCCTTAAAGTCGAAACACTGTGCGTTGTAACGAAACGGCCAAAATGGCCTAGGCGGTTAAGCATCAAATAATGATGATGATAATGGCGGCGATCTTGGACTGTACCACAATCTCTCTACCTCTCTTTTAACACATGACGATAAAGTTAAGAAAATGTGTTGGACGTATAGGACTTTTTTCTTAAAAAGATATTTGATGGTTTTCACATGAAGGCTCAACATTTGATATCGACATACTGTAGCGAACTTGAGAAACTCTTAACTGCTATGCGTCTTCTATTATCGTTCATATCGCGTGAACTGTACAATAACTAACTCAAATATTCAGTATAAAAAATGTTCCTAATTTACAACACTACTTTCGTAGTAGTACTTCACAATTAAATTACCCGCGTATTTTACTTATATCGTGTTAAAGTCAAACTGAGTTACTATTTCTCGGCTTGCGCTGCTTTTATACTCTCAGTTGCCTTGTTTGCCTCTTTCTGCTAGGATCTCGTCTTTTCGCGAATAGCCGTCTCGTATAGCTGCTTATAATTTTCTCGTTTTTGTATATAATAGTTGGTTATTTATTACTGTGTGCATCTGTATGAACCACTCTTTTCGCTCTTAGATGTTGGTAATGTATGTGTGACTGTTTCTCTTACTTCTTCGATCCAGCTGTTGATTACATGTATGTGAAATATTTCATCGCTCTTAGATTTGCTGTTTACATGTACGTTTGGCTACTTGCTTCGAAGTTGTTGGGTAGTTACATGTTTACTAAGAGCATAGTGACGTATTTAAATTGCATATATTCGTAACAATATCATTCCTTTTTTTCCTGGACGTTGGGACAGCGCACTGCCCTCAAGTAGCCCAATGAACAGGGTAATCCAGTTCGTGTATCCACACCCCGTGATATCGCCGTTAGGCATAACGTCACGGGAGGGGGGAGGCGATTTAGTCACCACTGCTTCTCATGTGCATTTCTCTGCGCTCTCCTTCGGCATGCATCAATCTCGTCATCACTATAAACGCCATTTTACTCACCGCAGTCCGACATTGCATGTCTCTGCACATAAGGGGAACTATATTCCTATTGGAAGGCTCGTCTCCAAAAATCTGTGTACAGATAATCTTTCGCCGTGAAAATGAGGGCAATGAAACATTACGTGCTCTGCATTTTCCAATTCGGTGGGACAGAAAGGATTCTCCTCTATTCTACGATTATTTAGACGCTACTTGAAAACGCCTTGCCCACTCAATATGGGCGTAAGGTGATAATTTAGTTCACCGTGCTTCCGCTCGTACCATTCCAGTATATTCCGATCTAAAGTCACTTTCCTCGATTCATCCCACCTATCTTGCCTCCCAACTAATGTTCGTGATTTTGCGATTTTATTAGCATCTTCATACGATCGGTTGATTCAAATGCCATACAGATCAGCCATTTAACTTGGCAGTAAATCTACTGAGCCTTTTCGAGATAAAACCAGGATCGCGTTGTCAAATACCATCCGATAGCATATGCTATTCGTATATCAGTAATACGGTAGGCTGCTAGTATCTCTTTTTGAGGGATCATTTAATATCCTTGCCATACTGGTATTACATATTGTAACGAATTTACTTGCAAATCCTCTTATTTGCAATCCTCTGCTAAGTTCGAATCTCTAAACTGTTGAATAAATAACTCCAATTTGTAATAATGCAAAATGGCCTTTATTAAAGTACTTCACAATACACTCAACTATGCAACGAATAGCTTGCTTAATAACCACACTGATTGATAGCTCAATGAAACTCTACTATTCAAAATAATACTGCTATTGCTCGCTAGATATCGTCTTAATCGCAAGTGCTTGACAACTCAAATCAAACTGAATTACTTCTTACTCGCTGGCGCCGCTTTTATAGTTTACGCTGCATACTTCTAGGCTCTTCGATTTCCAGAACTTACTAGTTGTTTCGGCTACAAAATCGCCAGCCACAACTACGTGCACAAATTATTGCTCACTCTTGTGACAACTCAGATAAGGTATATGCATGTGTTTGTAGTTTACAGTCTCCCGCACACACATAAGCGTATAAGTAAATTCATCGGTGTGTGACATCTCATCACTTGCTGCCTTGTATGTAAATGTTGCTCGTCGGAATGTGTACATATGTGTAGACGCAATTATTTATTCGTTTATGTAGATACATAATGATTGAATTATTGATGTGCATTCACGTCACTGCTTAGATCGGCTTAGAGCTGGCAGCACTCCTTAGTTTTGCTAATATTCGTAACAATATAATATTATCGAGCTGGTTACATTGGATAATAGCAGGTCACCGCCCTGAAGTGCTCCTTAACCCTTTCGAACCTATTGGTAAACCGTATGTACCACTTAATGTGTATATTGGACTAAATCCTCAAAATCACACTCAAACTGAATAAAAAATGTACCAAACAAGGTTTTTTAGTTTGTCTAAATGTACATATAAAAATTAAATCATTTTCTCCTGGCAGTATGCTCAGTTTTGAGTTAAATAGTGAAAAGTTCGACAAGTGTTCGGTTTTTGAATAATAATCTTAAAAAAAAAAGTTGTAACTGCCAAACAAATTATTTTTATGGAAGATATTTATTTTGTTTACAAGCCCTAGCGTATTTAGTGAAACATGTATATGGTTTTTCTTGACTTTGTGGAGTTTCAGTGAGCTGGCACTTATATAGCAGTATTTTATACTGCTACATATACGTACCAACAGTGCCTCTTTTCAAAAAAGAAGTATTCTCTCGTCTTTCTTTTATAAACAAATACCATGTCGAAAAAACTGAGCTCAGACAAAATTACCGAACTTCTGATTGATGAAATGCTTGATTCAGATGACGATGATACAGGCACTGATCTTTTAAACGGAAATGATGCTAATTATTTGCCAAAATTGGGTTCGCACGGCGAACAATCTGGTCTCCCTTCATCGTCCAATAGTGAGCAATCAGATGTTGAAAGCATTATAGCACCGAATGAATTTGTGGGATCCAATTTTTCAAAAGATGTTTCCTCGAAGCCTGTGCATGTATATTGCACAATGTACAAATGACCCCATTTCTGATTTTCAAACGGCAAAAAATAAGATCAAATATAGTAAAGAATGATACAAATTATGCTGGGCTCTATGTTCGTTATGTCTTATAAGAAACTTCAGACTTTAAAACATTATTGGTCAAGACATCCTTCAATAAGTAATGCTATTATTAAGACTGCAATATCTCGTGACCGCATCAAAATTATATTTTGCATTTTCTCAGAAACCAACTGATCGCAGCAAAACTTGTTACATCCACGATGTTCTGGAGTATTTGAAAAGTACATTTCAAAAATACCGGCAGGATAAGGTTAGGCAGAGAAGAGATGCATCAATGGCAAAGTTCAAAGGAAGATCATCCTTAAGACAATATATGCCGCTCAAATCAGTAAAACATGGAATAAAAATGTTGCTACGATGTGACTCTGAGACGGGATACATATCGTTAGCTTAATGTGAAAATGTGCTAAGTCACTTTTACGAATTTTATACAAAATGAAAAATGAATAATTTGTGAAATCACCTTTTTTTCAAAACTGTGAATGAGGATACATTAGTTGCAATACTTTTGAGTGTAGAAGCTTTGAAAAAGAAAAATAAAAATCAAGTATGCTAACCCAGTAGCTATTTTATGACTTAGCACAATTTCCGCACTCAAAACAAATTTTTTCTCCTGACTTAGCACTTTTTACTCAATGTGTTTCCCCATCACTGCTCCCCTTTAATGATTGAAATATAACACTTAAACTATATTAAAAATAATATTTGTTTGTCAAACTATTCCTAACGGTTCGGATCTGGACTCTTTTGCCTGACGGTGCGCTGACAATAGTTTATTTTTAAATTCAAACAAATGCTGTGTTGTGCCTTATTCCATAACGACAACTGCCACATACTTTATCTACAAACTAAACGCTAAATCTCTTAATCATTGTCAAGAGAGTAAAGACTTGGGTGTAAGAATCAATCTTGCCAATAAATTCTACTTTGGACTAGGTAGGCAATTGAAAAGTAAAGTCCTCCCTCGGCGAACGAAAATCATACTCTACAAGTCACTTATCGTACCCGTCCTACTATATGGGGCAGAAACATGGACCATGACAACAGCAGATGAAGCGGCTTTGGGAGTGTTCGAGAGAAAAGTTCTTCGAAAGATTTATGGACCTCTACGCGTTGGCGATGGCGAGTACCGAAGAAGATTTAATGATGAGCTGTACGAGCTATACGCAGACATCAAAATTGTCCAGCGAATTAAAACGCCGCTGCTGCGCTGGCTAGGCCATGTTATGCGAATGAAAGATGATGCTCCGGCCAAGAAAATGTTTCTATCGGAACCCGCCTATGGAAGCAGAGGTAGAGGGCGGCCCCCACTCCGTTGGAAGGACCAGGTGGAAAACGATTTAAACTCCCTTGGTGTGACCAATTGGCGACGGTTGGCGGAGCGAAGGAGCGACTGGCGCGCCCTGTTGGACGGCCGTAACCGTTTAGACAGTTAAGCGCCAATTAAGTAAGTAAGTAAGTAAGGTTGGGTTCAGTAGACCAGTGACTTTAACGACCCTATGACGTTAAAGGCACTTTATAAATCCTTGGTCAGAAGTGGTCTTGAATATTGCTCAATAATATGGAATCCTTTCTATGAATCTAACTCCTATAAAATTGAGAAAGTTCAAAAATTGCTTTACGTATGCTACACTGGCCAGACGGCCTCCCATCATATACCAGCAGGTGCAAATTGCTTGGCATTCAGGCTTTGCATGACAGAAGAACTTTTCTCACACTAATGGTTGCCTATAATGTAATAAACGTTAGCACGAATTGCTCTGATTTATCTAATTTACTCATTCCATATATTCCACTGCGTGATCTTCGGCATAATAGATTATTTATCTAAATAACTAATAAAACGAATTATGCTATGAATGAACCTATAACTCGGACTATACATCTAGCAAATCGGTTCAGTAGTGTTATTAATTTAAACAACAGCTTTAGCTTGAATTGTTTTCTATTTTTAACTAGTCTATAAGAAAGCTTGTAGTTATCGACATGTAAGAATTGAAGTAGATTATGGTCAGCGCAAAGCATTTATCAAACACCAAAGGCATGCCTCAATTAGGTAAAATCCAATTTCAAGAGGTTGTGTTCGCAACTCTCTCGAAGGGTTTCCAGCGCAATATAAAGTTTCTCCAACCCAATTGTCAACCTCACCTAACCGTAGCGAATCCTGTTCCATTGACAGCCGAGGCTCTGGCGACCCTTGGTTCCTCATTTAACTAGGGGGCAGGGAGGGCAGGATCACCTTAATGTGGTCATATAAATCATTCCCGAGACGGTCGAGCTAGTACCTTAATAGTGCTTTGTTACCGGAACTTGCCGGATCTATGTATATCCGGCAAAGGACCACCAACATCGGCAACACTCCCCAAAGCCTTCGGGCTTATCGACAGGTTGACTTAGCACATTCTTTTTAAAAACTGACGACTTAGCACATTTACACATCATTGCCCACAGCGCGTAAAAATGGAAAATAAAAATATTTTTTTTTTGTAATCGATGTATTTTGAATTCAGTTTTAAAACTGCATTAAAATAAAATTTTTCAAAAAAAGTGACTTAGCACATTTTCACATTAAGCTAACAATATATGATTTCGATATATACAACGGAAAAGAACAAAATCAATACGATGGAATTTAGGCGAATTGTGGTTAAAGCTTTAGTTAGTACATTTAAAGAAAAATAGAAAAATTTACCACCAACAAACGAAAAATGGGAAAGAAATGTCCTCGTTCAGGGTCAGCACATCTGTCATTTAATATCAAACTGCAGCCATAAGTAGATCCCAATCACCAAGCCGTTTACCTCAACGAAAAAAGGGAGCTGGGCAACGTATCCTTGCATTTACCAATTCCTATTGAGACTCGAAGACGTTGCGCAAAGTGTGCGCAGGGCAAAACACAAACCAGAACAAAACAAATTTTACAGCAATGTGATATATCACTTTGCAAGATGTGCTTCGCAAAATATCATACTCAAAAATAAATTAGATTCATACATAATTTTCGAAATTTAAAAATTGTGTGTTTATTTTTAAACATTTTCCTTGGAAGTAATATACTTTTTTTGCTAATAGAAAAATCCCCCAGCTACGTATAAACATATAGAAAGTTAAAAAATCTGTGGAAAGTCATCCTCCAAACTACCGTTTGTTAGATGCATCTTACTAAATGCTAAACACTTTTACGAAGCTCTCATATTTAAATGTTTATATTAAGATTTACCGCATTTCAACATCTTCATACCTTTAACTTCAATCGCGTTGTCTAACGCGCGCTTCGGCCCTTCATCGCACGCAAATGTGAAATTCTATGTATTCGCCGCTTCAGTCGCTGCTAAATCGCCGTGAGGTGAAATTTTCATTGGAATGAATGGCAAAAATATGCAAAATAGTTGTGTTGAGTGATTGTTAAGGTTAAAATTGCAGATAAAACTGTGAAAATTGAAATTATTCTTATCTTATGGGTACATAGTTCGCTGTTTTTTTATAATTGTATAGCGTAAGAGCAGCAAGTCCATTACTTCGCAAGCATACAATTTATATTCTTGTAGAAACTGCCAAATGCCAATCTACTTTCTTATCGCTTCACGCTGTGGTGGTCTCAAAATGTATATAGACTTCCGGACATTTCAGACTTCAGTATGTTTATCTCTCCCTCCCACCGTTGGTACGCAGGATTACTTGAACAAAGTTTCAGATTTACTTGTATAAAAATTGATTTGATCGGATCCACCTGCACTGCAAATAAAATGATGAATCGAATGATAAAAATATTATTACTAAAAATGTCCCCTTAACTCAGGTTCAAGATCGCTGCTATTTGAGTTAACTAATCCTGTTGTATGACCATTTATGTTCTCTGGAAAATCCTCTACTTAAGATGTGAATTAAGTATAACGCAACGAGTCATAATTCTCGTGTGAGCTCAAAATTCCTATCACATAAGAATATTCATTCGCCAATTTGTAGCAAAAATTAAAAGGAGCACGACGCAAATTGTAAGAGCAATTCAGCCTAAAATCTCTTTTTAGGTTATCGTGCCTAACATTTATTTATTTATCGTCCTACCTGCGTAAAGCTAATACAGATCATCGTTATTCCTCTTTCGATACTCGCCGTCGGCATCATGGGCAAGACCATAAATCTTCCGGAGAAATTCATCTCGAAAACTACAAGATCCATATTATCTACTTTCGACACCGGGCCATACATTACAACAGGTACGCTGAAGTGCTTGTAGAGTATGATTTTTGTTCGTCGAGTGAGGACTTTACTTTTCAATTGCCTACTCAGTACACGCTAGTAACTGTACGCTCTTAACATAGATTGTACCACTACGGGTTAGTTCTGTTCATAGAATTATCTTCTCTCTGCAGTTACGTTGTCTTAAGTCTGGTGGATTTGTAGCAACGAACTTAAATTCAGACAAATTCACAAAATAAATCAGACGACTAAAATTATAGACTTATGATGCATATCTGCTAGGCATAAAAGCTACTGACCGGTGAATGCTATCCCATTTTCGAGAATGCTCAAAAACATTTCGAACTCATGTACCTGCCAATTGGATGCATCCAAAATGTGGTAAAAGTAAGACGTACTTAAATTTCTAAAAAAAAAAAATGCCTTTTCGGCTAATTAAATTTAAAAGATTAAGGTAAAGTGTAATTTTTTATTTTCGAATGTTGTCTTTGTTATTGTTATAGCGATAAGGACACTCCCCGAAGAACTTGGGGAGTGTTAGCGATGGTCCTTTGTCGGATCTCGGGAACGATTTGCTATGAGCACTTGAAACCTTCTAGGCCATAACGCCCTCCCACCCACTAGATCTATGAAGAACTTTGGGTCGCCAGAGTCTTGGCTGTTAAAGAAACATTATTCGCGCGGGAAGTTGAGGTTGACTATTGGGTTGGAGAAGCTATATATTGCGCTGGCAATCCCTTGAATCAATTTAGTATTTTAGTCGCTTCTTATGGGAGGCATACCTGCCGCGGGTATATTCTAAGCCATAACCCGCTGAGGGGAGGTATTTTCGAATATTTCCCAATAAGGAGTTTTCACTTCTAATCGTTTTTTTTTTGCTATATATTTTAAAACAAAAATCAGCACGCAAATGCTCAAAACTATTTCCAACATTTCTATCCAAAATAAATACTTCCATTGTGTGCTTGGTTAGTTTGGTGGGAAGCCATAAATATTTTATTGTGAATTGCATTTGTGGTCAATATTGCCACATAATTTCATTTGCAAAAGTTTTCGGTGCACTTTCTATTTAAAATCCGTAATGTTGCTTCAAGTCCATTAAAATGGTAATGGTAAATGCCTGCAGTGTTAAGGCGCAGAAAGTGCTGCCCACAAACGTTTTGTTAGCAGCGTTGGATGATGAGGATGGCAAAAATCTCCTCTCCGCAGCTGAGTAAACAGTATAACCGAGTGAAGTTATGCAGCTTAACCGAAACGAAAGCAAGTGAAAAGACAACAAAGAAGGACAACTGGGCAAATGGGTTACCAATTGGACTGACAGTATTACCGGAAATGCGAATATCATAGATTCGAATGCTACGTAACAACTCAGTCGGGATTGTTGTACGCTTGTAGCTGTTAAGGCTATTTTGGTGCAGTGAAGACGGTGAAAATCTGTGCAAAGTGGGAAAGCATCGTTGTGTTAATGACCATGATAAATTAAATGAAACTCTTGGCATTCGGAAATATACAACTCAATCACGTACATTTTATTTTGCTTCTACTTCGATTTAAATTCTATTAGATAGAATCTAAGTTTACTCACTACTTCTTCTGATTATGGAAAGTAGAATAAATTTAAATTTAATGTAAGAAAAATGTAGCAAATTGAATTGTGCTAATAGTGAAGTAGCATGCTTTTAAAGGTGGAAGTTGTAAGAAGATTTTAGATTTTTAAAATATTATCTATAAGATATCCTTAAGTCCAAGTTAAAATACGATAAAAGGTTTGATTTCCAAATTTAAAATACAGCTGCAGCAGATCTTAACGTAAGACTAGTAGATAACTAGCAACGACTTAACTTCAATTGATGAGACTGTCATTTCCACAATGCTGATTTTATTGTAATTAAAAAATAAAATAATTTAAAAAAAATCTTAAGTTAAAATTTTGTTTTTAATTATTTTATTTTCTATCTTTTGGTATTATTGTTACTTAACTAAAATATAAATCCGTTTAACTAAAATTTTGTCTAAATTATTTTATTTCATATGTCGCTTTCTATTCATGTATGTAATATTTGTTCCAAATATGAGCCAAATGGGACAAACAATACGGCTTTTTAATATCTATCTCGATCCTTGCGCCACCTGGCGGCGACTTTTTCGTAGGTCGCTTTCTATTCAAGTATGTATTATGTGTTCCACACATGAGCTAAATCGGACCAAAAACCGATTTTTTGATATATTTCGATCCATCCGTCACCTGTGGGAGTTTTCTTTCTTTTTATTGCATTGTCATCGGGTTCTGAAAAATATTCCAAGTTTCAAGCTTATAGCTTATCGGGAAGTTACTTAGATTTTAATTACAAAATTCGTAGCGCTCGCTACACAGTCAAGCTAAATAAAACCGTTAAAAAAATTTCGATTAAAAATCGATAAGGTTGAACTGGCCGATCTGTGAGGACCTCACATAGATTGAATGAGTCTGTAGTGTTACCAGAAGTTTATTAAAAACCAGGTTCTATGTTATAAAATAACTCCGTCCTCTTGGAAAATACTAGAATCTAGCCATACCACTTGCTGCTTCAAGATCTGATAGCTGTATCACTCCTAACAGCTGCAGTTTTAGCCTGCAAACCTCAGGACAAGAGCACAGAACATTCTCGATCTTTTCCTACTTCAACCCGTACTTCATATATGCGCTATCACGGATCAAGCCTAATTTAAAGCACGTAACGCCAGAAGGCAGTGTCCAGTCAGAATACTCGTCAAGAGTCCACAGTTCTCTCTTTAATGATAGAAGCAACTTTGCTAATTCAATGTTGTAAGACATACCCACGCCTTTGCCGCTTGGTCGATCGTGTACAGCTCTCGCCTTCTCTTCATATAGCCCAATATAATTGGGACGTCTACGGCGCAAGCTTTAAGATATGTGCCCATTTACGCTAGTTCATCCGCTTTTTCATTTCTATTTATTCCTATATGCTCTGGGACCAAGTATAGATGTATGCTTTTCCCCGTCCCGATTCTTTCCAGAGACTGCTTACACTTTAACACGCATTTAGATGCTATGCTGTGCGAGGTTATTGCCTTAAATACTGCTTGGCTGTGAATATAAAAGTTAACACGATTACAGTTTAAACTTTTCTCTTCCAGGGTTTCTACTGTTTTGGTGCTAACTGCTTGGAAAACGCTACAGTGATCTGGCAGCTTGCAAGATCTGTTTATTTACGGATCAGCACAGTATACCGCAGACAAGTCACAATATATTTTAATCTGTTATACTTTTTTATAATTTTTCCTATAAATAAGCGGGACAGGAGCACAGATACAAGCTAACAAAGTTTTGGCTACAACTGGGCGCCTTCTCAGTCAAAAAGACAACCCTAATATTTTTGAAATAGAGCACTCACAATAAACGAGTTGCAATCTATGTTCGAGCTCAAAATGAAATTATGCAAAAATGTTCAGATTCAAAAAATTTTCCTATGCTATAAGCTTTAATTTTTACGTAAGTTTAATAAAATAATTTAGGAATTGTAAATAACAATAATGTTGTTATGGTAAAAATAATCATAAATCCTGAAAAAATTTTCTTTGCTGAGTATGAAATTTCAAATACACGAAACATAATTTTGTTGTCACATGTTTGCAGATATTTACTTTTTTGTTGTAGTATCCGTTTATTGAAAGAAATTTGTTTTTGAAGTGGCGATATGCGAATGTGCAGAGTAAACAAACCGAATTTGAAATGTCGACGCAAAATGGCAAAATTGAAGAAAAAGTGGAAGATAGCTCAGCTATGTAAAATGTCAATACAATATCTGGTTAAGTATTTACTTTAAGATGGTGGTATTATTGCAAAAGAAAAGTTTGCTTCGAAAACTGGATCACATATAAATAGTGGCACTTCCGCCTAAAATCTTTCTAAGTCATTCCTTCTGCCAAGTGCCATTGTACAGTACCTACAGTTTCACAAATTTTATCTCTGACCCGTTTAGTCGCTTTTATCAAAGCGGCGGCGGTGGCCAATCAATGGTATAACGAAAAAACAAATTTGTTTTTATTTACTTAAGATTTGAATGACAAAGAATCCACGTACCAAATTTCAATTATATATCTCAAATTCGTTCCCTTTATCGGTTAGATTTGATAGTTTTTTAAGCAGTATGCTCCTGCAATATTTAGCCAAGTCGATACCCAATCGAATACATCAAGCCATTAATAAAAATGGAGGACCAATTAATTGGTAAAAATTCAATACATGAATAAATATTTAAAAATAAAGTTGCTGTGTTTAAACGAATATGCACCTGTTCGTAGTAGTATTTTTGAATATTTGATGATAAGGGCACAAAAACAACAAAGAAAATAGGTTTTTTGGGCCAGTAAAATTTCCGTTAGATTACCAAAGAATATGGGCTAGAATTTGTTGTTATGAATGCAATATAAAGCCAAAGTGGTAAAATTAAAATTAAGGGTGCGTTCAAACGAATATGTGCCACTGCATCTGGGGCTTTTAAGTTAGTACTCCCACCAGGAAGTTGCTATAACTAAAAAATCTACAAAATTGTTGTAGCGATAAGGAGACTGCCTGAAGGTTTTGGGGCGTTTTATCGATGTCTATGGTCATTTGCCGGATACTGATCCGGTACGGTCCGGTAACACAGCACCATTAAGGTGTTAACCCGACCAGTACGTTGTGACAACAAGCACCATTAACAATTTAATGCGGCCACATTGAAGCTCACAACGCCCCTCGGCCCCTAGTTTTATTATGTGTGCAAAATAAATGATGAGATTGCGATGATACAGACTGTCGAAGTGTAGATTTTTTACATGCAGGTTTTTTAATAAATATTTAGACCACCAAATTTCAACGTACAAAAAGAAGTAATGATGATTTTTGTGACATTTTCCCCGAAACTTAAAAAAAAAATATCAAAAAACAAGTAAGGGTGTCTAAGTTCGGGTGTAACCGAACATTATATACTCAGCGTGTGTTTCAATTATAAAGTTCATTTCAGATAAATTACTTTTTCGAATTTTGTTACGAAAGATTTATTAAATTTTTTTTTAGGCTCTAGATATGTTGTGTAATGCGCGATCAAAATAGGGGCGTGGTACCGCCCATTAAAAAAATAAAAAAAAATGTTTCCCAATTTCCTCTTACTAACCTGTTAAGCGAAATATCATTGATACAAAAGCAATTTTTCGCTAAAATATAGCTTTTTATTCTAGTATACGATCCTTTTAAAAAAGACCTGTTTTATAAAAAAATAAAAAAGCTTATAATGACTTTAAAATATTTTCTTATTAAAATTTCCAATTACAAATACTTAATATACCTATTTTTTGTATATTCGGGTAAGGTTTTAAGTTTTTATGCCATCTAAATTTATTGGCACGGTTTCCAGATGAACGATAACGGCCTACTCCGGTTTTTAGGTATCCTTATGGGATATTTCTTTATAAAAGCTTGTATCATAAACTAAAATATGACCTCAAAGAATATAAAGAAGATCTCGTACTAAAAATGACAGGTATTCAAAATAAGACCATTGCAGTTGATTTGATTCCAAAATTATGTCAAATTAACCATCCCATTAACTACAGACATATTATTTAGACTGGGCTACAAAAACTGGCCCGCACCCCTTATGGTTACTGTAATTGTTGTTGTTGCAGAGACAATCGCTTAAAGTTTTGGTCCTTTGGCGGACAAAGATCCGGTTCGTTCCGTTAACTAATGCCGGTAGGGTACTATCCCAATTATAGCGGGAATGAAACAATTCCTTGAAATCGCACGAAAAATTTGTTCTATGCTATAGGTGAAAGATATTTAAAAAGTCACCTAGAACTGCTTGTGACTAGAAGGCAAATTCCTCGAGATCCGTAATTGTAAAATACCTTGTCGGTCCGGCACCATTGCAGCATAACCCTGGGAAGACTTCCAAGGAGCCATGATCTATTTGTGTCATAGCGAAAACCGTTATACATTAACAAATGCCTCCGATAATTAAGAAATTACACCTCAAAATGTAAGCTCTTGTAACTATTCGTATTTTTCACACTCCCAAAAAGTACGAACTTTTCCTTAAATTAGAATAAATATGGAATCATTCAGAAACCGCAGATCGAACAAATCATTTATGCTGAATACACTTGTGTAGTCCAGCATGTCTGAATTATTTTTACAACGTTAGTGACCTTAGAAAATATTACACATTGTACAAAGCTTAACATTCCATATAAATACTTCAACACTTAACATGGCTAATTGTTGCTTTTTTAAGCCAGAATTAAAAATGTTGAATTAATCTTTAGCAATATGTTGCATCAACATGCAAAAGCTGCTAATTGCTTTCGCGGAAAACATAAAATAGTGGTTGAAGGAGAATCGATGGTATGAAATTTTACCCATTTCATAAGGACCCACTTATTAACCAAAGCTCAAGGACTTTATTTGTTATTGATATTAGAGAATTCTGAATTTTCTGAATTTCAGTTCTTCATAAGCTAGCTCATCGGAAGATGAGTACTGAACTCGAATCTCCAACATACATACACTCAGAGAAAAACGCCGTTCTAAAATCCAACAACACCGGACTCAATTCAAGCTTTTCATGTCTTTTTTGTTCTTGAAAAACGAACGACCTGTTCTTAAAACAACGACCTTGTTCTTGAACTGACAACGATTTTCTTGAAAAGAGAACGGCTGGTCCTAATATATGAACAAATGTTCTATTAATGAGAACGATTTTCTTAAATTAAAAACAATGTTCTTAAATTATGTTCAAGAAAAAAGAAACTGTACAATTCGTGTGCACTACAATGTGAAATACAACATTTGGCACAAGCTATCAAACAGTCGTAGTGGCCCAGCGGTTATGGGGTTGCGGTTGCGATCGTGTGGCGCGAGTTCGATCACGGTCAAACTCTGAAATTTTCTAAAACAATTTTTATACTCAGTTGAGCAGAGCTCACAGAGTATATTAAGTTTGGTTGGATAACGGTTGGTTGTACATATATAAAGGAATCGAGATATATATAGACTTCCATATATCAAAATAATCAGGATCGAAAAAAAATTTGATTGAGCCATGTCCGTCCGCCCGTTAACACGATAACTTGAGTAAATTTTGAGGTATCTTGATGAAATTTGGTATGTGAGTTCCTTAACACTCATCTCAGATCGCTGTTTAAAATGAACGATATCGGACTATGACCACGCCCACTTTTTCGATATCGAAAATTTCGAAAAACCGAAAAAGTGCGATAATTCATTACCAAAGACAGATAAAGCGACGAAACTTGGTAGATGAGTTGAATTTATGACGCAAAATAGAAAATTAGTAAAATTTTGGACAATGGGCGTGGCACCGCCCACTTTAAAAAAGGTAATTTAAAATTTTGCAAGCTGTAATTTGTCAGTTGTTGAAGATATCATGATGAAATTTGGCAGGAACGTTACTCCTATTACTATATGTACGTCTAAAAAAAATTAGCAAACTCGGAGAAGGACCACGCCCACTTTTAAAAAAAATTTTTTTTAAAGTAAAATTTTAACAAAAAATTTAATATCTTTACAGTGTATAAGTAAATTATGTCAACATTCAACTCCAGTAAAATATGGTGCAACAAAATACAGAAATAAAAGAAAATTTCAAAATGGGCGTGGCTCCGCCCTTTCTCATTTAATTTGTCTAGGATACTTTAACGCCATAAGTCGAACAAAAATTAACCAATCCCTTTGAAATTTGGTAGGGGCATAGATTTTATGATGCTAACTGTTTTCTGTGAAAATGGGCGAAATCGGTTGATGCCACGCCCAGTTTTTATACACAGTCGTCCGTCAGTCCTTCCGCATGGCCGTTAACACGATAACTTGAGCAAAACTCGACATATCTTTAATGAACTCAGTTCACGTACTTACTTGAACTCACTTTATCTTGCTATGAAAAACGAACGAAATCCGACAATGATCACGCCCACTTTTTCGATACCGAAAATTACGAAAAATGAAAAAATGCCATAATTCTATACCAAATACGAAAAAAGGGATGAAACATGGTGAGGCAATTGGATTGGTTTATTGACGCGAAATATAACTTTAGAAAAAACTTTACAAAATGGTTGTTACACCTACCATATTAAGTAGAAGAAAATGAAAAAGTTTTGCAGGGTGAAATAAAAAACCCTTAAAATCTTGGCAGGTATTACATATATAAATAAATTAGCGGTATCCAACAGATGATGTTCTGGGTCACCCTGGTCCACATTTTGGTCGATATCTGGAAAACGCCTTCACATATACAACTACCACAACTCCATTTTAAAACTCTCATTAATTTGATACCCATATCGTACAAACACATTCTAGAGTCACCCCTGGTCCAACTTTATGGCGATATCTCGAAAAGGCGTCTACCTATAGAACTAAGCCCCACACCCTTTTAAAATACTCATTAACACCTTTCATTTGATACCCATATCGTACAAACTTATTCTAAAGCCACCCCTGGTCCACCTTTATGGCGATATCTCAAAAAGGCGCACACCTATAGAACGAAGGCCCACTCCCTTTTAAAAATACTCGCTAACACCTTTCATTTGATACCATATCGTACAAACGCATTCTAGAGTCAACCCTGATCCACCTTTATGGCTATATCCCTAAATGGCGTCCACCTATAGAACTATGGCCCACTCCCTCTTAAAATACTCTTTAATGCCTTTCATTTGATACACACGTCATACAAACACATTCCAGGGTTTCCCCCGGTTCATTTTCCCTTATGTTGTCACCATATCTCTCAACTGAATATGTAATGTTCGGTTACACCCGAACTTAGCCTTCCTTACTTGTTTATATTCTATTTTTTTACTCTCATTTTTCGTTCAGTTCCATTGGCATTAGCACAGGTAATTCTCAAACTTGTTATGAAATGTTTTAAGTATATATTCAGATTGCATCATCAAGTAAGTAGAATTTCTCAGTAAGAGAAATACAAGAAAAAATGCATATTACGCGTTTTTTCATCTTTTTGGTTTTAGTAATAGTTTTTTTGTCATTAATGTTTTTTATTAATGACAAAAAAATTATTATTAATAAAAATAATTTTTGTTGTTATATCGGCCTACTGATTTGTAAGATCGCGGGTTCGAATCGAGCTCAAGGCCTAATAATAATTTTTTATCATTATTATTGTTATGATAAATTTTTTCTTAATTGAAAAAATTTTTAAATTAGAATAGAAGAAAGAAAAAATTTAGACAACTGCCAAAGCTCGTTGTATAGATCCATTTCGGGAACTGCTAAATTCCTTCATCGGCAACGTTTAGGCGCCGCTGCTATAACCATTCAGCCATCACAGCGGTTTTTTTTGTCTTCATTATTCCTACTTCTATTCAGGTTCTTGCCAATTGATATTCACAACACTGCGACATCTGTTGCAGAATGAATGTGAAAATTGGACTTGTTTGATGGCAATGCTGCCATAGTGTCATATTTTATTGACACTTTTTCCCCGTGCTCTGGGATGTATTAACAATTTTTGTTGTTATATCGGCCTACTGATTTGTAAGATCGCGGGTTCGAATCGAGCTCAAGGCCTAATAATAATTTTTTATCATTATTATTGTTATGATAAATTTTTTCTTAATTGAAAAAATTTTTTAATTAGAATAGAAGAAAGAAAAAATTTAGACAACTGCCAAAGCTCGTTGTATAGATCCATTTCGGGAACTGCTAAATTCCTTCATCGGCAACGTTTAGGCGCCGCTGCTATAACCATTCAGCCATCACAGCGGTTTTTTGTTTGTCTTCATTAATCCTACTTCTATTCTGGTTCGTGCCAATTGATATTCTCAACACTGTGACATCTGTTGCAGAATGGCTCTGAAAATTGGACTTGTTTGTTGGCAATGCTGCCATAGTGTCATATTTTATTGATACTTTTTTTCCCGTGCTCTGGATGTATTAACAATTTTTGTTGTTATATCGGCCTACTGAACCCGCGATCTTAAAATCAGTAGGCCGATATAACAACAAAAATTGTTAATACATCCCAGAGCATGGGGAAAAAAGAGTCAATAAAATATGACACTATGGCAGCATTGCCATCAAACAAGTCCAATTTTCACATCCATTCTGCAACAGATGTCGCAGTGTTTTGAATATCAATTAGCACGAACCAGAATAGAAGTAGGATTAATGAAGACAAACAAAAAAATGCTGTGATGGCTGAATGGTTATAGCAGCGGCGCCTAAACGTTGCCGATGAAGGAATTTAGCAGTTCCCGAAATGGATCTATACAACGAGCTTTGGCAGTTGTCTAAATTTTTTCTTTCTTCTATT